>NC_074703.1:17894188-17914188 GCF_029448725.1 Salvelinus fontinalis | reverse complement strand
TTGCCGTTTCTTATTTCATTTTCTCCTACCTTGCTCGCTCTTTGTCCCTTTCATCCCTCCCTCGTCTCTGGAGACACTTTCTGGTATCTTGACCTCTGGAGTGTGTTCCATCTTGAGTGTCCTCAATCGAAGACCCCCAAAACCCACATTGCCAGTTCCTTCTAGACTTTGCTGCTTCACAGATTGAGGACTGTTGACAGGCTGGACTCGATCTTCCTCCTAGATTGAAGAGGGGATGTTTCCCCAGTTTAGAAGGACTTATCTGTCATTTTCCAGTCAGGCAGGTGTTAACAGAGCGCCGTGGAGGGGCCATTGATTTGATGTGTGTATGACTGGCCTTCTTATGACCAGGGCTGAGGGGCCGTCGGAGAGAGGGGAGACTGTCGATATACGCCTTTGTATGTCTCCTCCATCGACAGGAGATCAATCCATACTCCGCCGGGTCTTCTTCGCTTTACCTCTCTTGCTTTGCACGCCTTTGGTCAGTACAGATACACACACCTTTATTTCCCTTGGTTATCTTCCTTCAAGTCAGAATGGTGTATGCTGATCATATTAAGACGGCATATGACACAGGAACTGTAGAAGATGGGGAAACCAGCAGGACGAGATAATAAACGCTGAAGTCCGCTACACTGTTTGTACCGGTGTGTGTGTTTGTCCAGGGGACTTAGAGGTTGTGTACTATCTCTGTGATGGGCCCCATACTGCTGGGATGTCAGGGTCACAGACAGATAGCAATAGCAGCGTAGTGTTGGGGTATAGCAACAGCAGCGTAGTGTTGGGGCATAGCAACAGCGGCGTAGTGTCGGGGCGTAGCGACAGCGGCGTAGTGTCGGGGCGTAGCGACAGCGGCGTAGTGTCGGGGCGTAGCGACAGCGGCGTAGTGTCGGGGCGTAGCGACAGCGGCGTAGTGTCGGGGCGTAGCGACAGCGGCGTAGTGTCGGGGCGTAGCGACAGCGGCGTAGTGTCGGGGCGTAGCGACCGCGGCGTAGTGTCGGGGCGTAGCGACAGCGGCGTAGTGTCGGGGCGTAGCGACAGCGGCGTAGTGTCGGGGCGTAGCGACAGCGGCGTAGTGTCGGGGCGTAGCGACAGCGGCGTAGTGTCGGGGCGTAGCGACAGCGGCGTAGTGTCGGGGCGTAGCGACAGCGGCGTAGTGTCGGGGCGTAGCGACAGCGGCGTAGTGTCGGGGCGTAGCGACAGCGGCGTAGTGTCGGGGCGTAGCGACAGCGGCGTAGTGTCGGGGCGTAGCGACAGCGGCGTAGTGTCGGGGCGTAGCGACAGCGGCGTAGTGTCGGGGCGTAGCGACAGCGGCGTAGTGTCGGGGCGTAGCGACAGCGGCGTAGTGTCGGGGCGTAGCGACAGCGGCGTAGTGTCGGGGCGTAGCGACAGCGGCGTAGTGTCGGGGCGTAGCGACAGCGGCGTAGTGTCGGGGCGTAGCGACAGCGGCGTAGTGTCGGGGCGTAGCGACAGCGGCGTAGTGTCGGGGCGTAGCGACAGCGGCGTAGTGTCGGGGCGTAGCGACAGCGGCGTAGTGTCGGGGCGTAGCGACAGCGGCGTAGTGTCGGGGCGTAGCGACAGCGGCGTAGTGTCGGGGCGTAGCGACAGCGGCGTAGTGTCGGGGCGTAGCGACAGCGGCGTAGTGTCGGGGCGTAGCGACAGCGGCGTAGTGTCGGGGCGTAGCGACAGCGGCGTAGTGTCGGGGCGTAGCGACAGCGGCGTAGTGTCGGGGCGTAGCGACAGCGGCGTAGTGTCGGGGCGTAGCGACAGCGGCGTAGTGTCGGGGCGTAGCGACAGCGGCGTAGTGTCGGGGCGTAGCGACGGTGCACTGTAGTGTCGGGGCGTAGCGACGGTGCACTGTAGTGTCGGGGCGTAGCGACGGTGCACTGTAGTGTCGGGGCGTAGCGACGGTGCACTGTAGTGTCGGGGCGTAGCGACGGTGCACTGTAGTGTCGGGGCGTAGCGACGGTGCACTGTAGTGTCGGGGCGTAGCGACGGTGCACTGTAGTGTCGGGGCGTAGCGACGGTGCACTGTAGTGTCGGGGCGTAGCGACGGTGCACTGTAGTGTCGGGGCGTAGCGACGGTGCACTGTAGTGTCGGGGCGTAGCGACGGTGCACTGTAGTGTCGGGGCGTAGCGACGGTGCACTGTAGTGTCGGGGCGTAGCGACGGTGCACTGTAGTGTCGGGGCGTAGCGACGGTGCACTGTAGTGTCGGGGCGTAGCGACGGTGCACTGTAGTGTCGGGGCGTAGCGACGGTGCACTGTAGTGTCGGGGCGTAGCGACGGTGCACTGTAGTGTCGGGGCGTAGCGACGGTGCACTGTAGTGTCGGGGCGTAGCGACGGTGCACTGTAGTGTCGGGGCGTAGCGACGGTGCACTGTAGTGTCGGGGCGTAGCGACGGTGCACTGTAGTGTCGGGGCGTAGCGACGGTGCACTGTAGTGTCGGGGCGTAGCGACGGTGCACTGTAGTGTCGGGGCGAAGCGACGGTGCACTGTAGTGTCGGGGCGTAGCGACGGTGCACTGTAGTGTCGGGGCGTAGCGACGGTGCACTGTAGTGTCGGGGCGTAGCGACGGTGCACTGTAGTGTCGGGGCGTAGCGACGGTGCACTGTAGTGTCGGGGCGAAGCGACGGTGCACTGTAGTGTCGGGGCGTAGCGACGGTGCACTGTAGTGTCGGGGCGTAGCGACGGTGCACTGTAGTGTCGGGGCGTAGCGACGGTGCACTGTAGTGTCGGGGCGAAGCGACGGTGCACTGTAGTGTCGGGGCGAAGCGACGGTGCACTGTAGTGTCGGGGCGTAGCGACGGTGCACTGTAGTGTCGGGGCGAAGCGACGGTGCACTGTAGTGTCGGGGCGAAGCGACGGTGCACTGTAGTGTCGGGGCGAAGCGACGGTGCACTGTAGTGTCGGGGCGAAGCGACGGTGCACTGTAGTGTCGGGGCGAAGCGACGGTGCACTGTAGTGTCGGGGCGAAGCGACGGTGCACTGTAGTGTCGGGGCGAAGCGACGGTGCACTGTAGTGTCGGGGCGAAGCGACGGTGCACTGTAGTGTCGGGGCGAAGCGACGGTGCACTGTAGTGTCGGGGCGAAGCGACGGTGCACTGTAGTGTCGGGGCGAAGCGACGGTGCACTGTAGTGTCGGGGCGTAGCGACGGTGCACTGTAGTGGTGGGGCGTAGCGACGGTGCACTGTAGTGTCGGGGCGAAGCGACGGTGCACTGTAGTGTCGGGGCGAAGCGACGGTGCACTGTAGTGTCGGGGCGTAGCGACGGTGCACTGTAGTGGTGGGGCGTAGCGACGGTGCACTGTAGGGGTGGGGCGTAGCGACGGTGCACTGTGGTGTCGGGGCGTAGCGACGGTGCACTGTAGTGTCGGGGCGAAGCGACGGTGCACTGTAGGGGTGGGGCGTAGCGACGGTGCACTGTAGTGTCGGGGCGTAGCGACGGTGTAGTGTCGGGGCGTAGCGACGGTGCACTGTAGTGTCGGGGCGAAGCGACGGTGCACTGTAGGGGTGGGGCGTAGCGACGGTGCACTGTAGTGGTGGGGCGTAGCGACGGTGCACTGTAGGGGTGGGGCGTAGCGAGGGTGCACTGTAGGGGTGGGGCGTAGCGACGGTGCACTGTAGGGGTGGGGCGTAGCGACGGTGCACTGTAGGGGTGGGGCGTAGCGACGGTGCACTGTGGTGTCGGGGCGTAGCGACGGTGCACTGTAGTGTCGGGGCGTAGCGACGGTGCACTGTATTGTCGGGGCGTAGCGACGGTGCACTGTAGGGGTGGGGCGTAGCGACGGTGCACTGTAGTGTCGGGGCGTAGCGACGGTGCACTGTAGTGTCGGGGCGTAGCGACGGTGCACTGTAGTGTCGGGGCGTAGCGACGGTGCACTGTAGTGTCGGGGCGTAGCGACGGTGCACTGTAGTGTCGGGGCGTAGCGACGGTGCACTGTAGTGTCGGGGCGTAGCGACGGTGCACTGTAGTGTCGGGGCGTAGCGACGGTGCACTGTAGTGTCGGGGCGAAGCGACGGTGCACTGTAGTGTCGGGGCGTAGCGACGGTGCACTGTAGTGTCGGGGCGTAGCGACGGTGCACTGTAGTGTCGGGGCGTAGCGACGGTGCACTGTAGTGTCGGGGCGTAGCGACGGTGCACTGTAGTGTCGGGGCGTAGCGACGGTGCACTGTAGTGTCGGGGCGTAGCGACGGTGCACTGTAGGGGTGGGGCGTAGCGAGGGTGCACTGTAGGGGTGGGGCGTAGCGACGGTGCACTGTAGGGGTGGGGCGTAGCGACGGTGCACTGTAGTGTCGGGGCGTAGCGACGGTGCACTGTAGTGTCGGGGCGTAGCGACGGTGCACTGTAGTGTCGGGGCGTAGCGACGGTGCACTGTAGTGTCGGGGCGTAGCGACGGTGCACTGTAGTGTCGGGGCGTAGCGACGGTGCACTGTAGTGTCGGGGCGTAGCGACGGTGCACTGTAGTGTCGGGGCGTAGCGACGGTGCACTGTAGTGTCGGGGCGTAGCGACGGTGCACTGTAGTGTCGGGGCGTAGCGACGGTGCACTGTAGTGTCGGGGCGAAGCGACGGTGCACTGTAGTGTCGGGGCGTAGCGACGGTGCACTGTAGTGTCGGGGCGTAGCGACGGTGCACTGTAGTGTCGGGGCGAAGCGACGGTGCACTGTAGTGTCGGGGCGAAGCGACGGTGCACTGTAGTGTCGGGGCGAAGCGACGGTGCACTGTAGGGGTGGGGCGTAGCGACGGTGCACTGTAGTGTCGGGGCGTAGCGACGGTGCACTGTAGTGTCGGGGCGTAGCGACGGTGCACTGTAGTGTCGGGGCGAAGCGACGGTGCACTGTAGGGGTGGGGCGTAGCGACGGTGCACTGTAGTGGTGGGGCGTAGCGACGGTGCACTGTAGTGGTGGGGCGTAGCGACGGTGCACTGTAGTGTCGGGGCGTAGCGACGGTGCACTGTAGGGGTGGGGCGTAGCGACGGTGCACTGTAGGGGTGGGGCGTAGCGACGGTGCACTGTAGGGGTCGGGCGTAGCGAGGGTGCACTGTAGGGGTGGGGCGTAGCGACGGTGCACTGTAGGGGTGGGGCGTAGCGACGGTGCACTGTAGGGGTGGGGCGTAGCGAGGGTGCACTGTAGGGGTGGGGCGTAGCGACGGTGCACTGTGGTGTCGGGGCGTAGCGACGGTGCACTGTGGTGTCGGGGCGTAGCGACGGTGCACTGTAGGGGTGGGGCGTAGCGACGGTGCACTGTGGTGTCGGGGCGTAGCGACGGTGCACTGTAGTGTCGGGGCGTAGCGACGGTGCACTGTAGTGTCGGGGCGTAGCGACGGTGCACTGTAGTGTCGGGGCGTAGCGACGGTGCACTGTAGTGTCGGGGCGTAGCGACGGTGCACTGTAGTGTCGGGGCGTAGCGACGGTGCACTGTAGTGTCGGGGCGTAGCGACGGTGCACTGTAGTGTCGGGGCGTAGCGACGGTGCACTGTAGTGTCGGGGCGTAGCGAGGGTGCACTGTAGGGGTGGGGCGTAGCGACGGTGCACTGTAGGGGTGGGGCGTAGCGACGGTGCACTGTAGGGGTGGGGCGTAGCGACGGTGCACTGTAGTGTCGGGGCGTAGCGACGGTGCACTGTAGTGTCGGGGCGTAGCGACGGTGCACTGTAGTGTCGGGGCGTAGCGACGGTGCACTGTAGTGTCGGGGCGTAGCGACGGTGCACTGTAGTGTCGGGGCGTAGCGACGGTGCACTGTAGTGTCGGGGCGTAGCGACGGTGCACTGTAGTGTCGGGGCGAAGCGACGGTGCACTGTAGTGTCGGGGCGTAGCGACGGTGCACTGTAGTGTCGGGGCGTAGCGACGGTGCACTGTAGTGTCGGGGCGTAGCGACGGTGCACTGTAGTGTCGGGGCGTAGCGACGGTGCACTGTAGTGTCGGGGCGTAGCGACGGTGCACTGTAGTGTCGGGGCGTAGCGACGGTGCACTGTAGTGTCGGGGCGTAGCGACGGTGCACTGTAGTGTCGGGGCGTAGCGACGGTGCACTGTAGTGTCGGGGCGTAGCGACGGTGCACTGTAGTGTCGGGGCGTAGCGACGGTGCACTGTAGTGTCGGGGCGTAGCGACGGTGCACTGTAGTGTCGGGGCGTAGCGACGGTGCACTGTAGTGTCGGGGCGTAGCGACAGTGGCATTCTGTAATTCGGCCCAATATCTCAATGCCTTAGAAGGGAAAGAAGTTAAAGTGTGTTTGTGTGTGTGTCTTCCTCTTTGTGGGGAAATGTCATTAGGATATAGAATGACATTGGTTGCTCCATTACAGCTTGCTATGCTGACTGCACACTGTCCTTGGCTTGAGACACGGGGGGGACTGCAGGGTGTGTGTGCCTGCGTGCCTCCCCCTGTGTGTGTGTCTGTGTACATGTGTGTTTGCGTGCAGGTTCCCACCTTTGTGCATGTATGAGTCATCTCTTTGCAAGGTCAATGAAATGAGTCAAGTGTATGATCTTCTGAAACTGAATGGCATCACGTTATATTGCCATGCAGAGGGTGAGAAATACATTTATGGAGAATACATAACAGGAAACAAAAGAGGTAAAGTACGTCTGATGCAGTGAAAATCATTTAAAAACATTGAAAAATGAAGTAAGCCTTATACGACATCATTACATTTTTGTTTGCCTGAATTGGTAGGTTTAACGCACCAGGCATGCTTCTGAGAGAGCACCATAGTTATCTTTTGATTAACCATTATAAACAGAAAGATGAGTGTGGGAAATTAGTGGAGGTAGAAAGAGGGGAAGATATCGAGAGTGTTTTGGAGAGAGGGAGCCAAAGGCAGAGACTGAGGGAGATGGGGAGACGGAAGGGGAGATGGGGAGACGGAAGGGGAGATGGGGAGACGGAAGGGGAGATGGGGAGACGGAAGGGGAGATGGGGAGACGGAAGGGGAGATGGGGAGACGGAAGGGGAGATGGGGAGACGGAAGGGGAGATGGGGAGACGGAAGGGGAGATGGGGAGACGGAAGGGGAGATGGGGAGACGGAAGGGGAGATGGGGAGACGGAAGGGGAGATGGGGAGACGGAAGGGGAGATGGGGAGACGGAAGGGGAGATGGGGAGACGGAAGGGGAGATGGGGAGACGGAAGGGGAGATGGGGAGACGGAAGGGGAGATGGGGAGACGGAAGGGGAGATGGGGAGACGGAAGGGGAGATGGGGAGACGGAAGGGGAGATGGGGAGACGGAAGGGGAGATGGGGAGACGGAAGGGGAGATGGGGAGACGGAAGGGGAGATGGGGAGACGGAAGGGGAGATGGTGGGGAGACGGAGGGAGACACGGGGAGACGGAAGGGGAGATGGTGGGGAGACGGAGGGAGACACTGAGATGGGGGAGAGACACTGAGATGGGGGAGACGCGGGGAGAGACTGAGACGGGGGAGACGGAGATGGAGGGAGACTGATTGAAAATGTAAAAGGACATAAGATGCTAGTGAGCACAATTTATCACTGTCTATGACACAAACATATATATATTTGGCTCAGACACACACAGAGACAAATACTGATGATCACACACGGCTGGTCTTTTCCTTCCCCTGTATTTCCCCGTTCTGTTCATGTACCAGGCTTCAGAGTGATGGTGGAGCAGGGCGTCGCTACTGAGCGGGGACCGACGGAGAAAGAGAGGGGGAGAAGAACTGAGAGGGAGGGAGAGGAAAGATCGAGGCAGAGGGGGGAGAGCGAGGCTGTCCGTGAATGAGGATGTACTCCATGAAAGGGAACAAGGGAGGAACAGAGAGATGGGGAGAGAGCAGTGCACAGGGAGAGAGGGAGAAGTGAGAGAGTATTAAACAGGGCGAGAGAACGATGAGAGTTGGGTGGACTGACTGCCTTACCCCAGTGAGTTAGCTAGCTGTGGATGTGAGCAGAGTGGCGTGTATTTGGAGCAGGGATACTGCTGCTATTGATCCAAACCACCTTCCTCTGTTCTGCCAGCCAGGTGAACTCCTACAGCACAGCTCTCTGAACAGAGAGGGAGAGAAACAGAGAGGGATCTGACAGTCTCCTCCCTGTGTTCCTCAGAGCTGGGTGCGTGTGTTCACCTCTACTGCCTCTGCCGAACAAGATAAGTGTGTGTGTGTTCTGTGTGTGGGAGCACTGACTGGGGAAGAAGAACACGCCCTCTCTCCGCTGAGCCGGAGAGTCTCAGAAGAGTAGCCAACGGCAGCTAACAAACCAACGACCTCCAGCTCCCAGCCGTCGGGTTGAGATGACATTGTGTGTGATTTGAGCGTCACTTGAGCGTGATCTGCTTTACCTGGACATGTGAGAGCGGTGGTCTGGTATTTCTGGACCTGTGAGAGCGGCGGTCTGGGTATTCATGGACCTGTGAGAGCGGCGGTCTGGGTATTTCTGGACCTGTGAGAGCGGCGGTCTGGGTATTTCTGGACCTGTGAGAGCGGTGGTCTGGTATTTCTGGACCTGTGAGAGCGGTGGTCTGGGTATTAATGGACATGTGAGAGCGGCGGTCTGGGTATTAATGGACATTTGGGAGTGGTGGTCTGGGTATTAATGGACATGTGAGCGTGGCGGTCTGGGTATTAATGGACCTGTGAGAGCAGCGGTCTGGTATTAATGGATATGTGAGAGCGGCGGTCTGGTATTGCTGGACATGTGAGAGCCGTAAGAGGACGGGAGGCGATCATCTACCTGGACAGGAACAACCGCTGACCCCTGGAGAGAGAGGAGAGGAAGAGCAGTGATGCAGACTGCCTTCAGTGTCTTAGAACAGACTGCCTCTCTAGGTCGACCTAAATGTGACTGCCATAGATATTCACATGTAGGAGAGAAAGTGTGTGTGAGTGCTAGGGACGTGCATGTGTGATCAGCTTGCAGCTGGTGCTGAGAGAGACGGAGGTTGGATCGGAGCAGAGAGGAAAAAGGCTTAGGGACGACTAGGTGGAACTGGAGGCTAAAGCTAACCTTGGAATCATCCTTGGAACCTTGAGGGGCTGCCGCCACTACTCCACCCCAAAGAGAGGAACTAGGACTGGGGAAGATCCTCACTCTGTGGACCCTAAACCTGATGCCTGGGGATACGATGGGCTTGACTTTTAAGACATTGGGATGATTTCAGAGGACCATGTGAGGGATGAGGTTGCCGGGGGTGCGAGGGTGAGAGCGGGCTCCCCACGCCCGGTGTGTATGGTTGGCCCCTCCCCACTATGAGCATGCAGGTGCTTCATATGGTCAGGGAGCTGGTGTCTCCCTCCCGACGCAGAGCAGCCGCCAGATACGGAGGTGTGTGTTTCAAGTTTTATTGTCTCGTGGACAAGTGCAGTGAAATGCCTTTCGTGTGTGTGTGTGTGTGTGTGTGTGTGTGTGTGTGTGTGTGTGTGTGCGTCTCTGTCTGAGTGTGTCTGTCTGAGTGTGTATCTGACTGTGTATTACATTAGCTGTACTTAATGTCATTAACTTCTGACACATCCCCTGTGTGTCTGTGTTTGAGACAGTTGGCTAGAGAGAAAGAGATTCCCTTGGTACTGCTGTAATGGCTCTGTTGCTATGGGGGGGGGGGGGGGGGGGGTGTGTGTGTGTGTGTGTGTGTTTGTGTGTCCGGTGAGTAATTAATAATGAAGGAAGGTTCCCTGGGGTAATGGGACACTTGGTGACCCCGATCTAGTCCTGTCTTCTGATTGGACCAGGTCTGAGGGGTCAGTGTTGGGCTGTGGGCACTAATGAGTGGCTAAAGCTTTTCACTGCCAAAAGCTCAGTGTACACTCTGAGGAGAATCACCTGGGCTCTGATGAGTGTGGGCTCTGGGTGGAGCCGTAACACTCTGCATCCCCATTCAGGCTACTGGCTAGTGATTTGACATGGGTTGTGATGTGAGTTATTTTAAAACCTCAACAGCCTCTTTTAAAGACATCTAGGCCTCAAGCATCTCCTTAACAAAGGCTGCCTCTATTCTCTTAGCCCTGTGTATCTAAGCGTGTTGATATGCCAGGGGGAGGAACACCCATTACACACTTCTCGCCTCACTGCTTGTTATTGATGAATTCTGTGTGCGCGTGCACATGCGTGTATGTTTGTAACATGTATGAATGTTTGTCAGTCCCTCCAGGATTTGTTATTTAACCTTTTAGGCAAGGCAAGCCAGTTAAGAACAAATTATTATTTACAATGACGGCCTACCCCGACCAAACCCTAACGATGCTGTGCCGCCCTCTGGGACTCCCAATCACGGCCGGTTGTGATACAGCCTGTTATCGAACCAGGGTCTCTAGCACTGAGATGCAGTGCCTTAGACCGCTGTGCCACTCGGGATTTCACAGGGATTTTTTGGGGTGATATTTGCTGGCAAAACTGCTTGATTTTGCTGTGGCAATTTGGACATTTTGGTTGGCAATGCTGTGATTTAGTAGCGAAATTGCGCTGACGAGGGATACAGTTGACGTGTGGCTTGATTTAACCATATTTATGTGCTAATTGGTTGAAATTGTGAGCCCTCTTTTTGTACTGTGGTGATGGGTCAGTGTTATGCGATAATATTGTGAGGATTTGACTGTTTTATGCGGAAATAGTGCAGTGATTGGTCAAATTTGCAAGACCATAATAATATGCCGTGAATTCTTGATTTTGCAACAAAAAAAAACTGAATCCTGAAAGGAACTGGTTTGTCTCAACATATTGAGCCTGATAATAACTCAAACATGTCCCATTCCCTGTGTAGCAGCATGTAACACTGTGCTGGAGGCAGGAGCAGGGGAACAGAGCTGGTGTTGTGGACAGTTGAGCTTCTCATCGATCTGTGATGCCCACTACAAAGGGCACCTTGAGTTTAGGGCCCTCCGCCTTCCAGCTCACTGCCATTTTAATCTCCGGCCATCGACCCTGCGGAGAAATTCTCAATTCACACAAACATACACAGGTGCACACACTAATATGTACACACTTCGCTTTAGAACCACACACACACCACACACACCACACACACCACACACCACACACACCACACACACACACACACCACACACCACACACCACACACCACACACCACACACCACACACACACACACACACACACACACCACAGAGCTGCTGAGACAGTCAGGTGCTGTCTGTCAGTGGGTTATCTCATCCCCCAAACAGTAGGTGTAGCCTTGGTTGTTAGGTAGTGTTCTGTGGTAAAGGTGTTGCCTGTCAGTGGGTTATCTCATCCCCCAGACAGTAGGTGTAGCCTTGGTTGTTAGGTAGTGTTCTGTGGTAAAGGTGTTGTCTGTCAGTGGGTTATCTCATCCCCCAGACAGTAGGTGTAGCCTTGGTTGTTAGGTAGTGTTCTGTGGTAAAGGTGTTGCCTGTCAGTGGGTTATCTCATCCCCCAGATAGTAGGTGTAGCCTTGGTTGTTAGGTAGTGTTCTGTGGTAAAGGTGTTGTCTGTCAGTGGGTTATCTCATCCCCCAGACAGTAGGTGTAGCCTTGGTTGTTAGGTAGTGTTCTGTGGTAAAGGTGTTGTCTGTCAGTGGGTTATCTCATCCCCCAGACAGTAGGTGTAGCCTTGGTTGTTAGGTAGTGTTCTGTGGTAAAGGTGTTGTCTGTCAGTGGGTTATCTCATCCCCCAGACAGTAGGTGTAGCCTTGGTTGTTAGGTAGTGTTCTGTGGTAAAGGTGTTGTCTGTCAGTGGGTTATCTCATCCCCCAGACAGTAGGTGTAGCCTTGGTTGTTAGGTAGTGTTCTGTGGTAAAGGTGTTGCCTGTCAGTGGGTTATCTCATCCCCCAGATAGTAGGTGTAGCCTTGGTTGTTAGGTAGTGTTCTGTGGTAAAGGTGTTGTCTGTCAGTGGGTTATCTCATCCCCCAGACAGTAGGTGTAGCCTTGGTTGTTAGGTAGTGTTCTGTGGTAAAGGTGTTGTCTGTCAGTGGGTTATCTCATCCCCCAGACAGTAGGTGTAGCCTTGGTTGTTAGGTAGTGTTCTGTGGTAAAGGTGTTGCCTGTCAGTGGGTTTTCTCATCCCCCAGACAGTAGGTGTAGCTTTGGTTGTTAGGTAGTGTTCTGTGGTAAAGGTGTTGTCTGTCAGTGGGTTATCTCATCCCCCAGACAGTAGGTGTAGCCTTGGTTGTTAGGTAGTGTTCTGTGGTAAAGGTGTTGTCTGTCAGTGGGTTATCTCATCCCCCAGACAGTAGGTGTAGCCTTGGTTGTTAGGTAGTGTTCTGTGGTAAAGGTGTTGTCTGTCAGTGGGTTATCTCATCCCCCAGACAGTAGGTGTAGCCTTGGTTGTTAGGTAGTGTTCTGTGGTAAAGGTGTTGTCTGTCAGTGGGTTATCTGCTGAGGTGTGGGGTTGGTGAGAGAGGGAGCGTGGTGAGAGGTTGACATTTCAGTCTGTCACTTCAGACTGCTTGAACACAGTATGTGTAATGCACTGAGCCCTTTGACGTATCAGCAGGGTCTTTATCAGTGGTGTTGAAGTACTTAAGTAAAAATACTTTAAAGTACTACTTAAATAGATTTTTGGGGGGTATCTTTACTTTACTATTTATATATTTTGACAACTTACTTTTACTTCACTACATTCCTACAGAAAATAATGTACTTTTTTACTCCTATACATTTTCCCTGACACCCAAAAGTACATTTTGACAGGAAAATGGTCCAATGAACACACTTATCAAGAGAACATCCCTGGTCATCCCTGCTGCCTCTGATCTGGCAGACTCACTAAACACACATGCTTCGTTTGGAAATTATGCCTGAGTGTTGAAGTGTACCCCTGGCTATCTGTAAATGTAAAAAAATATAATCAAAAAACACTTGCATTCTGCTGTCTGGTTTGCATAATATAAGGAATTTGAAATTATTAATACTTTTGATACTTAAGTATATTTAAAACCAAATACTTTTAGACTTTTACTCAAGTAGTATTTGACTGGTTGACTTTCACTTTTACTTGAGTCATTTTCAATTAAGGAATCTTTACTTTTACAAGTATGATTTGAGTACCACCACTGGTCTTTATCCCTCTGGATGTAGAATGTACATGTCTGAGTATGTATGTGCAGAATCAGTAAGGACTAGTGAGCGTTTGTGAAAGCAAATGTCCCTATATTTGAACTGAGATCTTGGGATACGACTAAACTCCCGCAGTATGTTGTGTCTGGCATTCTGCTGGCCAGGCAGGTGACGGGAGGAGGAGCAGTATTACAGTCCAGCATTCTGCTGGCCAGGCAGGTGACGGGAGGAGGAGCAGTACTACAGTCCAGCATTCTGCTGGCCAGGCAGGTGACGGGAGGAGGAGCAGTACTACAGTCCAGCATTCTGCTGGCCAGGCAGGTGACGGGAGGAGGAGCAGTATTACAGTCCAGCATTCTGCTGGCCAGGCAGGTGACGGGAGGAGGAGCAGTATTACAGTCCAGCATTCTGCTGGCCAGGCAGGTGACGGGAGGAGGAGCAGTATTACAGTCCAGCATTCTGCTGGCCAGGCAGGTGACGGGAGGAGGAGCAGTATTACAGTCCAGCATTCTGCTGGCCAGGCAGGTGACGGGAGGAGGAGCAGTATTACAGTCCAGCATTCTGCTGGCCAGGCAGGTGACGGGAGGAGGAGCAGTATTACAGTCCAGCATTCTGCTGGCCAGGCAGGTGACGGGAGGAGGAGCAGTATTACAGTCCAGCATTCTGCTGGCCAGGCAGGTGACGGGAGGAGGAGCAGTATTACAGTCCAGCATTCTGCTGGCCAGGCAGGTGACGGGAGGAGGAGCAGTATTACAGTCCAGCATTCTGCTGGCCAGGCAGGTGACGGGAGGAGGAGCAGTATTACAGTCCAGCATTCTGCTGGCCAGGCAGGTGACGGGAGGAGGAGCAGTATTACAGTCCAGCATTCTGCTGGCCAGGCAGGTGACGGGAGGAGGAGCAGTATTACAGTCCAGCATTCTGCTGGCCAGGCAGGTGACGGGAGGTGCTAGGAGCAGTATTACAGTCCAGCATTCTGCTGGCCAGGCAGGTGACGGGAGGTGCTAGGAGCAGTATTACAGTCCAGCATTCTGCTGGCCAGGCAGGTGACGGGAGGAGCTAGGAGCAGTATTACAGGCCAGCATTCTGCTGGCCAGGCAGGTGACGGGAGGAGCTAGGAGCAGTATTACAGTCCAGCATTCTGCTGGCCAGGCAGGTGACGGGAGGAGCTAGGAGCAGTATTACAGTCCAGCATTCTGCTGGCCAGGCAGGTGACGGGTGGAGGAGCAGTATTACAGTCCAGCATTCTGCTGGCCAGGCAGGTGACGGGAGGAGGAGGAGCAGTATTACAGTCCAGCATTCTGCTGGCCAGGCAGGTGACGGGAGGAGGAGCAGTATTACAGTCCAGCATTCTGCTGGCCAGGCAGGTGACGGGAGGAGGAGCAGTATTGCAGTCCAGCATTCTGCTGGCCAGGCAGGTGACGGGAGGAGCTAGGAGCAGTATTACAGTCCAGCATTCTGCTGGCCAGGCAGGTGACGGGAGGAGCTAGGAGCAGTATTACAGTCCAGCATTCTGCTGGCCAGGCAGGTGACGGGAGGAGCTAGGAGCAGTATTACAGTCCAGCATTCTGCTGGCCAGGCAGGTGACGGGAGGAGCTAGGAGCAGTACTACAGTCCAACATTCTGCTGGCCAGGCAGGTGACGGGAGGAGGAGCAGTATTACAGTCCAGCATTCTGCTGGCCAGGCAGGTGACGGGAGGAGGAGCAGTATTACAGTCCAGCATTCTGCTGGCCAGGCAGGTGACGGGAGGAGCTAGGAGCAGTATTACAGTCCAGCATTCTGCTGGCCAGGCAGGTGACGGGAGGAGCTAGGAGCAGTATTACAGTCCAGCATTCTGCTGGCCAGGCAGGTGACGGCAGGAGGAGCAGTACTACAGTCCAGCATTCTGCTGGCCAGGCAGGTGACGGGAGGAGGAGCAGTATTACAGTCCAGCATTCTGCTGGCCAGGCAGGTGACGGGAGGAGGAGCAGTATTACAGTCCAGCATTCTGCTGGCCAGGCAGGTGACGGGAGGAGGAGCAGTATTACAGTCCAGCATTCTGCTGGCCAGGCAGGTGACGGGAGGAGGAGCAGTATTACAGTCCAGCATTCTGCTGGCCAGGCAGGTGACGGGAGGAGGAGCAGTATTACAGTCCAGCATTCTGCTGGCCAGGCAGGTGACGGGAGGAGGAGCAGTATTACAGTCCAGCATTCTGCTGGCCAGGCAGGTGACGGGAGGAGGAGCAGTATTACAGTCCAGCATTCTGCTGGCCAGGCAGGTGACGGGAGGAGGAGCAGTATTACAGTCCAGCATTCTGCTGGCCAGGCAGGTGACGGGAGGAGGAGCAGTATTACAGTCCAGCATTCTGCTGGCCAGGCAGGTGACGGGAGGAGGAGCAGTATTACAGTCCAGCATTCTGCTGGCCAGGCAGGTGACGGGAGGAGGAGCAGTATTACAGTCCAGCATTCTGCTGGCCAGGCAGGTGACGGGAGGAGGAGCAGTATTACAGTCCAGCATTCTGCTGGCCAGGCAGGTGACGGGAGGAGGAGCAGTATTACAGTCCAGCATTCTGCTGGCCAGGCAGGTGACGGGAGGAGGAGCAGTATTACAGTCCAGCATTCTGCTGGCCAGGCAGGTGACGGGAGGTGCTAGGAGCAGTATTACAGTCCAGCATTCTGCTGGCCAGGCAGGTGACGGGAGGAGGAGCAGTATTACAGTCCAGCATTCTGCTGGCCAGGCAGGTGACGGGAGGAGCTAGGAGCAGTATTACAGGCCAGCATTCTGCTGGCCAGGCAGGTGACGGGAGGAGCTAGGAGCAGTATTACAGTCCAGCATTCTGCTGGCCAGGCAGGTGACGGGAGGAGCTAGGAGCAGTATTACAGTCCAGCATTCTGCTGGCCAGGCAGGTGACGGGAGGAGGAGCAGTATTACAGTCCAGCATTCTGCTGGCCAGGCAGGTGACGGGAGGAGGAGCAGTATTACAGTCCAGCATTCTGCTGGCCAGGCAGGTGACGGGAGGAGGAGCAGTATTACAGTCCAGCATTCTGCTGGCCAGGCAGGTGACGGGAGGAGGAGCAGTATTACAGTCCAGCATTCTGCTGGCCAGGCAGGTGACGGGAGGAGGAGCAGTATTACAGTCCAGCATTCTGCTGGCCAGGCAGGTGACGGGAGGAGGAGCAGTATTACAGTCCAGCATTCTGCTGGCCAGGCAGGTGACGGGAGGAGGAGCAGTATTACAGTCCAGCATTCTGCTGGCCAGGCAGGTGACGGGAGGAGGAGCAGTATTACAGTCCAGCATTCTGCTGGCCAGGCAGGTGACGGGAGGTGCTAGGAGCAGTATTACAGTCCAGCATTCTGCTGGCCAGGCAGGTGACGGGAGGAGCTAGGAGCAGTATTACAGTCCAGCATTCTGCTGGCCAGGCAGGTGACGGGAGGAGCTAGGAGCAGTATTACAGTCCAGCATTCTGCTGGCCAGGCAGGTGACGGGAGGAGGAGCAGTATTACAGTCCAGCATTCTGCTGGCCAGGCAGGTGACGGGAGGAGCTAGGAGCAGTATTACAGTCCAGCATTCTGCTGGCCAGGCAGGTGACGGGAGGAGCTAGGAGCAGTATTACAGTCCAGCATTCTGCTGGCCAGGCAGGTGACGGGAGGAGGAGCAGTATTACAGTCCAGCATTCTGCTGGCCAGGCAGGTGACGGGAGGAGGAGCAGTATTACAGTCCAGCATTCTGCTGGCCAGGCAGGTGACGGGAGGAGGAGCAGTATTACAGTCCAGCATTCTGCTGGCCAGGCAGGTGACGGGAGGAGGAGCAGTATTACAGTCCAGCATTCTGCTGGCCAGGCAGGTGACGGGAGGAGGAGCAGTATTACAGTCCAGCATTCTGCTGGCCAGGCAGGTGACGGGAGGAGGAGCAGTATTACAGTCCAGCATTCTGCTGGCCAGGCAGGTGACGGGAGGAGCTAGGAGCAGTATTACAGTCCAGCATTCTGCTGGCCAGGCAGGTGACGGGAGGAGCTAGGAGCAGTATTACAGTCCAGCATTCTGCTGGCCAGGCAGGTGACGGGAGGAGCTAGGAGCAGTACTACAGTCCAACATTCTGCTGGCCAGGCAGGTGACGGGAGGAGGAGCAGTATTACAGTCCAGCATTCTGCTGGCCAGGCAGGTGACGGGAGGAGGAGCAGTATTACAGTCCAGCATTCTGCTGGCCAGGCAGGTGACGGGAGGAGCTAGGAGCAGTATTACAGTCCAGCATTCTGCTGGCCAGGCAGGTGACGGGAGGAGGAGCAGTATTACAGTCCAGCATTCTGCTGGCCAGGCAGGTGACGGGAGGAGGAGCAGTATTACAGTCCAGCATTCTGCTGGCCAGGCAGGTGACGGGAGGAGGAGCAGTATTACAGTCCAGCATTCTGCTGGCCAGGCAGGTGACGGGAAGAGGAGCAGTATTACAGTCCAGCATTCTGCTGGCCAGGCAGGTGACGGGAGGAGGAGCAGTACTACAGTCCAACATTCTGCTGGCCAGGCAGGTGACGGGAGGAGGAGCAGTATTACAGTCCAGCATTCTGCTGGCCAGGCAGGTGACGGGAGGAGGAGCAGTATTACAGTCCAGCATTCTGCTGGCCAGGCAGGTGACGGGAGGAGGAGCAGTATTACAGTCCAGCATTCTGCTGGCCAGGCAGGTGACGGGAGGAGGAGCAGTATTACAGTCCAGCATTCTGCTGGCCAGGCAGGTGACGGGAGGAGGAGCAGTATTACAGTACAGCATTCTGCTGGCCAGGCAGGTGACGGGAGGAGGAGCAGTATTACAGTCCAGCATTCTGCTGGCCAGGCAGGTGACGGGAGGAGCTAGGAGCAGTATTACAGTCCAGCATTCTGCTGGCCAGGCAGGTGACGGGAGGAGCTAGGAGCAGTATTACAGTCCAGCATTCTGCTGGCCAGGCAGGTGACGGGAGGAGCTAGGAGCAGTACTACAGTCCAACATTCTGCTGGCCAGGCAGGTGACGGGAGGAGCTAGGAGCAGTATTACAGTCCAGCATTCTGCTGGCCAGGCAGGTGACGGGAGGAGGAGCAGTACTACAGTCCAACATTCTGCTGGCCAGGCAGGTGACGGGAGGAGGAGCAGTATTACAGTCCAGCATTCTGCTGGCCAGGCTGGTGACGGGAGGAGGAGCAGTATTACAGTCCAGCATTCTGCTGGCCAGGCAGGTGACGGGAGGAGCTAGGAGCAGTATTACAGTCCAGCATTCTGCTGGCCAGGCAGGTGACGGGAGGAGGAGCAGTATTACAGTCCAGCATTCTGCTGGCCAGGCAGGTGACGGGAGGAGGAGCAGTATTACAGTCCAGCATTCTGCTGGCCAGGCAGGTGACGGGAGGAGGAGCAGTATTACAGTCCAGCATTCTGCTGGCCAGGCAGGTGACGGGAGGAGGAGCAGTATTACAGTCCAGCATTCTGCTGGCCAGGCAGGTGACGGGAGGAGGAGCAGTACTACAGTCCAGCATTCTGCTGGCCAGGCAGGTGACGGGAGGAGGAGCAGTATTACAGTCCAGCATTCTGCTGGCCAGGCAGGTGACGGGAGGAGGAGCAGTATTACAGTCCAGCATTCTGCTGGCCAGGCAGGTGACGGGAGGAGGAGCAGTATTACAGTCCAGCATTCTGCTGGCCAGGCAGGTGACGGGAGGAGGAGCAGTATTACAGTCCAGCATTCTGCTGGCCAGGCAGGTGACGGGAGGAGGAGCAGTATTACAGTCCAGCATTCTGCTGGCCAGGCAGGTGACGGGAGGAGCTAGGAGCAGTATTACAGTCCAGCATTCTGCTGGCCAGGCAGGTGACTGGAGGAGCTAGGAGCAGTATTACAGTCCAGCATTCTGCTGGCCAGGCAGGTGACGGGAGGAGCTAGGAGCAGTACTACAGTCCAACATTCTGCTGGCCAGGCAGGTGACGGGAGGAGCTAGGAGCAGTATTACAGTCCAGCATTCTGCTGGCCAGGCAGGTGACGGGAGGAGCTAGGAGCAGTATTACAGTCCAGCATTCTGCTGGCCAGGCAGGTGACGGGAGGAGGAGCAGTATTACAGTCCAGCATTCTGCTGGCCAGGCAGGTGACGGGAGGAGGAGCAGTATTACAGTCCAGCATGCCTGCCCATGCTCACTAGGGTCGTGTTCAGTAGCGAGCTAGTTACGCTCTGAACTTGTCCGATAAGAACACAGATATTTGTTTTCCGTTGCACAACGTTTTGCTACAATGTGTCCCACCGAACACCACCCAGCCTGCCGCGGCAGGTAGGAGCGTAGGGCCAGTAACCAAAAGGTTGCTGGATCGAATCTCCGAGCTGACAAGGTAAAAAGCTGTCGTTCTGACGCTGAGCAAGGCAGTTAACCCACTGTTCCCCGGACGCTGATGACGTGGATGTTGATTAAGGCAGCCCCCTGCACCTCTCTGATTCAGAGGGGTTGGGTTAAATGCAGAAGACACATTTCAGTTGAATACATTCAGTTGTACAACTGACTAGGTTTCCCCTTCCCTTCCCCATACTGCTGTACTGTGCTGGAACTGAGATGGGTCCATAGGGATTATAACCAGTCTATTGCAGCCTGCTGCTCCAGTGCCAAGCTGCAGTTTTCTTCCCTCTCAGCCACTCTGCTCTGGTCAGCAGCGCGGGCGTCTTACTATCTCTGTAATGAATAGGACGTTCCTCTTCCCACTCCCTCTCTTCTTCCCTCTACATCTCCCATCTTAAAACGGTCATGTTTGTAACTGCTAGGAGAGAGCCGCTCGCTCAATTATTCAAATGATGTGCCAGCAGCTTGAAAAAAAGGAAGATTTGTTTTTGCTGTAGTGTAACGCATCAAGTCGTGTCAACTATTGGTGCGGTGTGTGTGTGTGTGTGTGTGTTAGCGCGGCTTCAAACATTGCATGCTGGGTTGTCAGAGGAGGGATAGAGGTAGAGTTCAGACCCCCCCCTCACGTTAAACCGCAGGTAGCTGGTTAGCATCTGCCAACCGATATCTAAACCATTTTGGCATCTAGTCTAATTATGTGCC
>NC_074703.1:17779188-17889188 GCF_029448725.1 Salvelinus fontinalis | reverse complement strand
GAGAGAGAGAGGTGTACAACAGGCGGGAGAGAGAGAGAGGTGTACAACAGGCGGGAGAGAGAGAGAGGTGTACAATAGGCGGGAGAGAGAGAGAGGTGTACAACAGGCGGGAGAGAGAGAGAGGTGTACAACAGGCGGGAGAGAGAGAGAGGTGTACAACAGGCGGGAGAGAGAGAGAGGTGTACAACAGGCGGGAGAGAGAGAAATGTACAACAGGCGGGAGAGAGAGAGAAATGTACAACAGTCGGGAGAGAGAGAGAAATGTACAACAGTCGGGAGAGAGAGAGAAATGTACAACAGTCGGGAGAGAGAGAGAGAGAGCGCTCGCTGTACAACAGTCGAGAGTGAGGTGAAGGGTCAACTTCTCACACGAAAGAACAATATCCTGCTGCTCTTAACAAATACAGAGAGGGCAAGAGTGAAGGCGAGATGCGTTTCATAACATTAATTTGAAATGAATTTACTCTGTCCTTATTTTGAAGAGGATTCACTGGAATGTGCTCAATAGCTCTCAAGCCATGTTACTGACAGCATGGTAGCAGTGGACGTGTCTCTTCTCAGAAAGTATCCAGTGTGTGAGAACATTCCCAGAAAGAACGCCAGAACCTCCAAGCCTGCCTGCCTGCCCTGCAGGATGACCTCGATGCTTTAAAATGCCATTTCAGCCACATCAGCCATTCCCTTACTGGGCGTTGGCCTGGGTCGTTTGTGTGTGCCAGGGTAGATACATACTGTAGCGATCGAGGGAGGAGATGGAAACCATTATCTTACTTCCTCTCCTTTTCTCCCTCTCTCCCTCTTCTCTCCCCGGCTGTCCTGCAATATGCCTGATCGACATGATCGTTCCGGGTATACGACTCGCCACAGGAGTTGAAAATGAGTCTCGTTAATGAAGGCTGTTTCTCAAAAACACTTGGCTCTCCCTTGATTTCGGATCTCCCTCTCCGTGTCCCACCCACTGTCTTCCTCATCTCTCTCTCCCTGTCCCTCTTTCCCTCCCTCTCTCTTATTTACGACTTCTCTCCCTCCCTCTCTTCTCTGATGTATTGAATAGAGGCTGTTGTGTGTGTGTGTGTGTGTGTGTGTGTGTGGAATGTCGTGAGTGGGATAGCGGTGACTTGATGTTGAAGTCAGTGTCCCTCGTTCTCCCTCTCCTTCTCTCCTCCTCTAATCTCTTTGTAAAGTAAACAAACAGCTGCATTGTGACAAGAGGCCCTCAAACTCGACCACTCTGATCTCCCGTCTGCTGCTCAGAAGAGTGTATCAATACAAGCCACCATTTGTCTGTCTCTCTGGTTCCTCTCATTGGTACGTGGACTGTGGTCGTGCGAAGTAGTTGCCGTGGCAGTCGGTGGTTCTGGGATGAGTTGTTCGTCCAGCCCGGGCTGGCACTAATGCGGACTAAATCTCTCAGTAGACTGGAGGATCCAACAGAGAGCGTGGAGAGAGGTAAGACATGATGTCACTGAGGCAACTGACTTCAGGCAGAAAATACTGCGTTGGTTTTTTGCCACCTTACTAGGACAAACTGCTGGTGTTCAAGAACCGCTATTGCTTCTGTCAGATTGAATTTTGTAACTTAAATGATACAGTTCTAATGGTGTTGCGCAGTTTACAATTGAGATTCAGGTACTTGGAGACATGAAAGATCACATGGTATTTATAACCTGTCTGTCAACGTAGATTGAGGGTAAACTACTCTGTGGGTAGACATGTCTTCATGGTGTACATTTGCAAATACTGTGCCAATGTAACGGATTGGAAATGGCTAGCTAGTTAGCGGGTACGCGCTAGTAGCATTTCAATCAGTTACGTCACTTGCTCTGAGACTTAAGTAGGGTTGCCCCTTGCTCTGCAAGGGCCGCGGCCTTTGTGGAGCGATGGGTAACGATGCTTCGTGGGCGACCGTTGTTGGTGTGCAGATGGTCCCTGGTTCGCGCCCGTGTCGGGGCGAGGGGACGACGTAAAGTTATACTGTTACACCAAATCATATGTGAAGAATGCAACAAAGACGCAGAATCATCTGGCCAAGTGCATAAAGTTCGCTCAGCGCTCACAACAAGCAACCTCTGACAAAAGTCCCTCTACTTCTATTCGAGGTGAAAATTATGAATCAGACACCTTATCGATAGCAACAGCTCATGGTCCTCCTGGAATCATAAGTTATTTTGACTCAATGGAACGTAGTCAGAGAAATGCTGATGAATGTCTTGCTCAAGCTGTGTATGCAACTGGTTCACCTCTGATGCTCACAGGCAATGTGTATTGGAAGAGATTTCTGAATGTTCTTCGCCCAGCACACACCCCTCCAACCAGACATGCTTTATCTACTCATATGCTGGATGCAGAGTTCAGCAAAGTTAAAGTGAAGGTCAAGCAAATCATAGAGAAAGCAGGCTATACTGCAGTCATTTCTGATGGGTAGTCAAATGTTCGTGGGCAAGGAATAATTAACTACATCATCTCCACCCCTCAACCATTATTCTACAAGAGCACAGACACAAGGGACAACAGACACACCGGTCTCTACATTGCAGATGAGCTGAAGGCAGTCATCACACCCATTGGCTGTGCTGCTCATTCATTGAATCTGCTCCTCAAGGACATCATGGCAATGAAATCAATGGATACACTCTACAAGAGAGCCAAGGAAATGGTTAGGTATGTGAAGGGTCCTCAAGTTATAGCAGCAATCTACCTCACCAAGCAAAGTGAGAAGAATAAGAGCACCGCATTGAAGCTGCCTAGCAACACCCGTTGGGGTGGTGTTGTCATCATGTTTGACAGTCTCCTGGAGGGGAAGGAGTCTCTTCAAGAAATGACCATATCACAGTCTGCTGAAATGGACAGCCCCATCAAGAGGATCCTCCTGGATGATGTATTTTGGTTGAGAGTGGTAAGCAGCCTGAAACTCCTGAAACATATAGCAGTAGCCATTGCATGGATTGCAGGGAGACAGTGCCATCCTGTCTGATGTAAGAGAACAATTCCGTACTGCCCTGCCCATTTCACTGTTGCTCCAAGCAGAGGAAACTGCAGTTCTGAAATACATCAAAAAGCGTGAAGACTTCTGCCTGAAACCCATACACGCCACAGCGTACATGTTGGACCCCAAGTATACTGGCAAGAGCATCCTGTCTGGTGCAGAGATCAACAAGTCCTATGGTGTCATCACTACAGTGTCTCGCCACCTTGGCCTGGATGAGGGCAAGGTTCTTGGCAGTCTGGCGAAGTACACTTCCAAGCAGGGGCTTTGGGATGGAGATGCAATATGGCACTCGTGCCAACATATCTCATCAGCCACCTGGTGGAAGGGACTTTGTGGATCTGAGGCTCTTTCCCCTGTTGCCTCCGTCATCCTCCAAATCCCACCAACATCAGCTGCCTCAGAGCGCAACTGGTCCTTGTTTGGGAACACACACACCAAAGCACGCAACAGGCTGACCAATACAAGGGTTGAAAAATTGGTGGCCATCCGGGCAAATTTGAAGCTTTTTGAGCCTGACAACGAGCCATCCTCAACAAGGTTGGAAAGTGACAGTGAAGATGAGGCCTCAGAGTCTGATGTTCAAGAGGTGGACATTGAGGAGGTCCAGGGAGAAGACATGGAAGCCTGAGAGGAAGACAACCAAAGCTTTAGTTTCTAGACTATCATTTTACAGATGCATGATAATGTTTTTGGGAGATGCGATGGATCATTGGTGATGATTCAATATTCCTTTTGTTCAGTGAAATCATCCCATGTGAAGAGTCAACTCATTTAATTAAAGTTCAATTCATTACTAAATAGTTTTTTTATTTCTATTGTAAGGATTTAATCATTTGCAATCATGTCTACTTATGATAAGGTAAAATGTTTGTTTCTGTCTCCATATATGGTAAATATATCCAATGCAAAAATAATCTACATTTAAATGGATTTAATATTAATTTGCATATATTCCCATTAATTCCCACGGAAAGTTTCCACCTCTGAATATTCCCCAAATTGTGTAACCCTACTGTTGAAGTCAACTACAGTTGAAGTCGGAAGTTTACATACACCTTAGCCAACTACATTTAAACTCAGTTTTTCACAATTCCTAACATTTAATCCTAGTAAAAATTCCCTGTCTTATGTCAAACATTTTGGGTAGCCTTCCACAAGCTTCCCACAATAAATTGGGAGAATTTTGGCCCATTCCTCCTGACAGAGCTGGTGTAACTGAGGCAGGTTTGTAGGCCTCCTTGCTCACACACGCTTTTTCAGTTCTGCCCACAAATGTTCTATGGGATTGAGGTCATGGCTTTGTGATGGCCACTCCAACACCTTGATTTTACTGTCTTTAAGCCATTTTGCCAAAACTTTGGAAGTATGCTTGGGGTCATTGTCCATTTGGAAGACCCATTTGCGACCAAGCTTTAACTTCCTGACTGATGTCTTGATGTTGCTTCAATATCCACATAATTTTCCTGCCTCATGATGCCATCTATTTTGTGAAGTGCACCAGTCCCTCCTGCAGCAAAGCACCCCCACAACATGATGCTGCCACCCCCATGCTTCACGGTTGGGATGGTGTTCTCCTCGGCTTGCAAGCCTCCTCCTTTTTCCTCCAAATATAACAATGGTCATTATGGCCAAACAGTTCTATTTTTGTTTCATCAGACCAGAGGACATTTCTCCAAAAAGTATGATCTTTGTCCCAATGTGCAGTTGCAAATCATAGTCTGGCTTTTTTTATGGCAGTGTTGGTGCAGTGACTTCTTCCTTGCTGAGTGGCCTTTCAGGTTATTTCGATATAGGACTCGTTTTACTGTGGATATAGATACTTTTGTACCTGTTTCCTCCAATATCTTCACAAGGTCCTTTGCTGCTGTTCTGGGATTGATTTGCACTTTTCACACCAAAGTACATTCATCTCTAGGAGACAGAACGTGTCTCCTTCCTGAGCAGTATGGCGGCTGCATGGTCCCATGGTGTTTATACTTGCGTACTGTTGTTTGTACAGATGAACGTGGTACCTTCAGGCGTTTTGAAATTGCTCCCAAGGATGAGCCAGACTTGTGGAGGTCTACAATTCGTTTTTTTGGCTGATTTCTTTTAGATTTTCCCATGATGTCAAGCAAAGAGGCACTGAGTTTGAAGGTAGGCCTTGAAATACATCCACAGGTAGACCTCCAATTGACTCAAATGATGTCAATTTGCCTATTCAAAGCTTCTAAAGCCATGACATCATGTTCTGGAATTTTCCAAGCTGTTTAAAGGCACAGTCAACTTAGCGTATGTAAACTTCTGACCCACTGGAATTGTGATAGTGAAATAATCTGTCTGTAAATAATTGTTGGAAAAATTACTTGTGTCATGCACAAAGTAGATGTCCTAACCGACTTGCCAAAACTATAGTTTGTTAACAAAAAATTTGTGGAGTGGTTGAAAAACGAGTTTAAATGATTCCAACCTAAGTGTATGTTAACTTCCGACTTCAACTGTATGTGTGATGTGGTTGGGTACAGGTAGAAACACGTTTGTGTTTTACATCTAGTTTGGGCAAATGAATATAGTTTTGAAGCTATGCTAATTAGAGGTCGACCGATTAATCGGAATGGCCAATTAATTAGGGCCGATTTCAAGTTTTCATAACAATCATAACAACAAACATAACAAAGTGTTTTTGGACACCGATTTGGCCAATTTTTGTTGTTGTTTGTTTTACACCTTTATTTAATCTTTATTTAACTCGGCAAGTCAGTTAAGAACACATTCTTATTTTCAATGACGGCCTAGGAACTGTGGGTTAACTGCCTTGTTCAGGGGCAGAATGACAGATTTACCTTGTCAGCTCGGGGGATTCAATCTTGCAACCTTATAGTTAACTAGTCCAACGCTCGAACCACCTGATTACATTGCACTCCACGAGGAGCCTGCCTGTTACGCGAATGCAGTAAACCAAGGTAAGTTGCTAGCTAGTATTAAACTTATCTTATAAAAATCAATCAATCATAATGACTAGTTAACTACACATGGTTGATGATATTACTAGTTTATCTAGCGTGTCCTGCGTTGCATATAATCGATGCGGTGCGTATCGTTGCTCCAATGTGTACCTAACCATAAACATCAATGCCTTTCTTAAAATCAATCACAGAAGTATATATTTCTTAACTTGCATATTTAACTAAAAGAAATCCAGGTTAGCAGGCAATATTAACCAGGTGAAATTTTGTCACTTCTCTTGCGTTCATTGCACGCAGAGTTAGTGTATATGCAACAGTTCGTGCCGCCTAATTTGCCAGAATTGTACGTAATTATGACATAAAATTGAAGGTTGTGCAATATAACGGGAATATTTAGACTTATGGATGCCACCCATTAGATAAAATACGGAACGGTTCCGTATTTCACTGAAAGAATAAACGTTTTGTTTTTGAGATGATAGTTTCCGGATTCGACCATATTAATGACCTAAGGCTCGTATTTCTGTGTGTTATTATGTTATAATTAAGTCTATGATTTAATAGAGCAGTCTGACTGAGCGATGGTAGGCACCAGCAGGTTCGTAAGCATTCATTCAAACAGCACTTTTGTGCGTTTTGCCAGCAGCAGATTAGGCTGGTGTAACCGATGTGAAATGGCTAGCTAGTTAGCGGGGTGCGCGCTAATAGCGTTTCACTCGCTCTGAGACTTGGAGTAGTTGTTCCCCTTGCTCTGCATGGGTAACGCTGCTTCGAGGGTGGCTGTTGTCGATGTGTTCCTGGTTCGAGCCCAGGTAGCGGCGAGGAGAGGCATGGATGGAAGCTATACTGTTACACTGGCAATACTAAAGTGCCTATAAGAACATCCAATAGTCAAAGGTATATGAAATACAAATCGTATAGAGAGAAATAGTCCTATAATTCCTATAATAACTACAACCTAAAACTTCTTACCTGGGAATATTGAAGACTCATGTTAAAAGGAACCACCAGCTTTCATATGTTCTCATGTTCTGAGCAAGGAACTTAAACGTCAGCTTTTTTACATGGCACATATTGCACTTTTACTTTCTTCTCCAACACTTTGGTTTTGCATTATTTAAACCAAATTGAACATGTTTCATTATTTATTTGAGGCTAAATTGATTTTATTGATGTATTGTATTAAGTTAAAATAAGTGTTCATTCAGTATTGTTGTAATTGTCATAAAAAATCGTCCGATTTAATCGGTATCGGGTTTTTGGTCCTCCAATAATCGGTATCGGCGTTGAAAAAGCATAATCGGTCGACCTCTAATGCTAATAGCATGCCCAGTGTTATGCCACATGTGGTTAGCATGCAGTTTTTTTTGCTGTTACCCTGACAATTGGGTGACATCAGGCTAGTGTGTGTGTTTGTATATTTGAACACACAATGGTGCGACAACACACAGAGGCTCCATTTAGAACTTTGGCGTACCACAAACGCCAATGTTTTATTTCACTTTCAGTCCTTCTCTAGTAGGCATTTCTCTAATTGTTCACTTTTTACATTCTATTCATTTCAAGGCATGATTTGACATGGCCCTGGTGCACTTCGTGATTGCCTTTATAGATCCTTTTTTCCCCAATATGTAATGCGGTAAGGTGAATAGAGGCAGCACTCTCAGCTTGGTCGGCTCCAGGTCTGGCCTTGGGACGTGTTGATTGGCTGAACACAGGCAGGCTGAGAGGCGGATGAACAAAGTGAAGTGTGAGGCACTGTGAGTTCAAGAACAAAGGACAAGAAATGACTTCTCCTCCATCCAGGCTTTCCATTAGAACCATGCAACTTCAGTACCTTTGCAGATAAGAACCGGCAACGAGTGTTAACTTGGAGGGAGAGAGGAGCAGAGAGCAAAATAACACTACTTCTTATGAAGACAATTCTTGGACTAGAAACCGCTAGACTCTAAAAGAGAGGAGCAGAGTATTACATATTGTCATACAGTTGTTTACAGTCATCCAGACTCATTATTTGACAGGAGTTGTGATGAATACAGACATACTTTTCAGAAAGACGAATACAGGAAGACAGTGTTATTATGTTAACTGAGAGGGATGTTATTTTAACGTCTTGTTTTTGATGATGCTGTTGTCCCGAAGACTGAGTCTGATTGGATGAATGCATGATCCTAAGTTAATTATTTTATAGACTTGATCTACAGTTGAATCATCATGGACAAACAGGTTATATACAGATTGACAACATGTTGTCCCTAATCTGTGAGTGAGCGAGACCAGTTCTCTCCTTTGTTCTTTCAGTGACGTTTTCCAGCAGCCTAATGTATGATTAATACCTTTCAGCAAGGAAAATGACAGCTTTCTATACTCTGTTATGACCTCTGTGATGGATGGAGAGAAAGAGAGGGACAGCTGTTTGACGGGTGGTAGAGAGCAGGAGTGAAGGGGAAAGCGGAGAACCGGGTAATTTCCACTCAGGCAAAGCACTAAACCGATGGGGACATTTTAATCGCAGCGGGAGAGGGAAATGACCTGCCGTTCTACCCAGCCGTCGCCACAGGGCACTGCCATGTGAAGAGGAAGCGATTGAGACTGGCAGAGGAGGATGAGTGAGGGGTGAAAGGTCAGGGAGGTAGGGGGTCAAGGAAGGGGCTTGTCCAGGAGTGTTCTGTAGGCACGAGGAGTCACAGTAGTCCAAGCAACACAACAAACACAATCATTCTGAATGAGCCTCCAACCCCTTACAAACACGGAGTCACGGATGCCAGTGCCATTCCCCGAGCATGAAAGAGTCTAATTGCGTTTAGCTTAAGCGCTGCCCCTGTTGAATACTAATATGGCCGCTGGGGGGTTCAGTGTGTGTTACTGCTGCCAACACTGGGCTTTACTATGGGAAGACTCAAGACCCAGAATTCCATTCCACTGAACCATGGAAAAATTCAGTGGGGGGGGGGGGCGTTATTTGTTTCCAGACAGTGTCCCCCTGCTGTCCCTTCTCCCACTCTGTGTGCCATTGTCAGAAAATGGCGGCATGCCTTTCACTTTGACAGACAGTTACACACCACCCTGTCATAAAAATTCTGGCCGGCTCGATAAGAGCAACGTTTGTTCGGACATATTGGAATTCCGGACGAGCCCAGGGAGGAAGTGGGGAAGAATCAAAGTGGAATAGTTCCTGTTGGAATACTGACTGAAAATGTGAAAGATAAGAGAAAAAATCTAATGATTTAAAACTGTAAAACCACCCTTTTCTTGGGACCTTGTACTTCTTAAGTGGAGGCGAAGCAGCACATCTCATTGGTGGAGAGGGTTGAAAAGCTGTATCCTCATTGGTGGTTGCTGCTCTGCCACTCTGGTGAACGGAGAGAATTACGTCATGTCTCACACCAGCTCAGTAAACACAGTAGCACACACAGAGTATCTACAATAGCCTCTTTCACTAAGAACACAGTATTGTGTTCTTTCTTGTGCTGTGTGTGGAGCAATGTATTTATTCTCACACTGACATGGTTGGCAAGCTGCCTCAATCTGTGTAAAAATAGATTTACAGGAAATTAGTTCAGTGCTTTGTTTATTCTCAATCGCCGCGTGAGTCCAATGTGTCTAAGGCGCACACACACACACACACACACCTTGTCTTTCTAATGTGCATTTGGCTTGCGGCTAAGTGCAGGTACATCAAAGCAGGTGAAATGCCAATTGGTCCGTCGCCTGGAAAGATTCACTATCTTTTTCCATCAGGAAGGATGATTTAGTACCAGCCTTTGGCTAATGGAAAACACAGATGCACAGTATATTCTGGCTGACCGAATGCCATCACAAGAACTATGTCATGACCCCGGATGTCATAAGGTGAATGCACCAATTTGTAAGTCGCTCTGGATAAGAGCGTCTGCTAAATGACTTAAATGTAAATGTAATGTAACTACCTGTTATTGGTGAACTCATAGAACCAATGGGGCTCTTTCAATAAATCTGACCTAGACTTTTTAGTTTCCCACATTTTTTCCACTATTACCACAGCGCTTCAAACCATGAACACACACACACACACACACACACACACACACACACACACACACACACACACGTATATTCTGTGCCAGCTTTGTTAACGTGCTTTCCTGTATTTTGAGCTTCCCATTGGCTGCTGAATCAGGAAGTGGCAGTGTGTGTGTGGAGTGACTGTTTGTCGGACCTTTACATTCGACCGGTCAGCTCCTACAGTCATCATCTGATGAGGAAACCAAGGATTGTAAATGGAGGAAACTCACTTGGTTGACTGGTACAGTTGAGATAAAGGAGGTGTGCGTGCACCTTTGTTCGGCGCCCTCAGCATCCTGGTCACGCTCACGCATCCTGGTCACGCTCACGCATCCTGGTCACGCTCACGCATCCTGGTCACGCTCACGCATCCTGGTCACGCTCACGCATCCTGGTCACGCTCACGCATCCTGGTCACGCTCACGCATCCTGGTCACGCTCACGCATCCTGGTCACGCTCACGCATCCTGGTCACGCTCACGCATCCTGGTCACGCTCACGCATCCTGGTCACGCTCACGCATCCTGGTCACGCTCACGCATCCTGGTCATCCTGGTTACGCTCACGCATCCTGGTCATCCTGGTTACGCTCACGCATCCTGGTCATCCTGGTCACGCTCACGCATCCTGGTCATCCTGGTCACGCTCACGCATCCTGGTCACGCTCACGCTTTCTGGTCACGCTCACGCATCCTGGTCACGCTCACGCATCCTGGTCACGCTCACGCATCCTGGTCATCCTGGTCACTCTCACGCATCCTGGTCACGCTCACGCATCCTGGTCATCCTGGTCACGCTCACGCATCCTGGCCACCCTGGACAGTTTCTCGCTAATTGTCCATCTGGGGCATAATAGCTGACGTGTGCACACACCGCGTCTGTCACATAGGGACGTCCCTCTATGACACTGGTCTCCATTTTGAGCTCAAAGTGGCTCAACTCAACGGCTCTCAAACACACACACACACTACTGCTCTCAAACAGCCTCTTAGCTGTGTATGATACACTCCACCCCTGGTGAGTCCAGCTGGTTCCACCAGTGTGACTCAGACATGCCCCCCAGTGTGTGCTACAGTAGGCCAGGCTTTAACCTTTGACCCCTGGCTCAGTGTGGGGCCAGAGAACTGAACCACGTAGTGTTTGATAGTAGTGAAAAGGTACAGCACGACCACCTCCAGACTGTATTGTCCTTCACTGAGCCTACTGGGACCACAATATAAAGGTTGACATTTGAACTCCTCTCCTTTTCTTCCATCTATCTTCCTCTTATTCCTCCCCCCCCTACCCTCTGTTTTGTCTGGCAGCGTCTGGTACAGAGCAGGATGCTGTGCTGAGGCTTGAGAAGGAGAGGGCTGAGATCATCTCCAAATATGACAAGGTAAGAACCCCTCCACTAATGAAGGACAGTAAATCACCTGCAGCATTGAATGTTCCTCTGTCACTACCAGACAGAAGCTGGGATAACAATTTTTCCAGGAAGTTTCCAGAGATTTGTGCTTTGTTTTCTTGTCATAAAATTGTGATATTTGTCAGACTGATGGTGAAAAGTCTGTGTCCATCCACACCATCGTGTGTGTGTGTGTGTGTGTGTGTGTGTGTGTGTGTGTGTGTGTGTGTGTGTGTGTGTGTGTGTGTGTGTGTGTGTGTGTGTGTGTGTGTGTGTGTGTGTGTGTGTGTGTGTGTGTGTGTGTGTGTGTGTGTGTGTGTGTGTGTGTGTGGCACCTCTTTCCATTGCCTGTGGCATCATCACTATAGCCAGCCGTCGTGCCTGGTTTATAAATGAGCCTTTTTAATTTAGTCCAGCGGGCAGTATAATCAAGCCCGCTCGTTAAGAGAGGAGCAATGAGGGAGGGGTGGAGTGGAGGAGAGAGGCGGGCACTCTGACACAGAGTTTAATTATGTTTTGATGTTTGACCCTGATCACTAGAGGAGTCCATTTTCTCTCGTTGGCGAGGCGGAACGAGTCCAATCAAAACCAATTCAGTTTCATAATGACAGTGTCGGGGGGGGGGGGCTGATATCAAAACATCAAGACAAAGATGGAGTTCATGCTCTCACTACAGACCTCAAATGTTCTCTATCAATGGGGTTTCATTCAAGTGATGGAGTACGGCCTCCTTTGACTACAGTAGAATACTGGAAGAAACCTTGTATACACTCTCGAACTGGGACAGAGGTAATCATAGACACCAGAATCATGGAAAGCTTGACAAAGTGGAACACTGAACAGAATCATGCTCCAATTCTGCTCTGACATTGATTTTACACAGCTGTCTTGTGCGTGCGCCCCCGTGTCTATACGCAGATACCACATGACACGGACTTTAGACACAGTCTGTGTCTCCACTGACATCTCTTCCAGGCTCGGTGTGTGTTCGGCCTGAGGTTGGATGTAACAACAATCTATTCATCCCAGATGTGTCTTTTTTATGTATTTCTATTCATGTTACCCTGTTTCTGCTGTGTGAGGGAGCTGGGTTAAGTTAGGACAGGATTTCCAGTAAACAGAGGGAAGGAGAACGGGAGGAAGAGATGTTTTTAGACATCCAGCTGGTCTTCAGGCCTTGCAGACCTCAGCCAATGCTGGACATTGTTTAGCTCGCTCTCTTTTTGATTCATCACCTTTTTAGACTTTTTTTATACATTTATTTAACAAGGCAAGTCAGTTAAGAACAAATTGTTATTTACAATCACGGCCTACCGGGGAACAGTGGGTTAACTGCCTTGCATCTGTTTGTCACAGATACTTTTTTTTTTTAAAGAGGTAGTGGCGTGGATCAGAACCAGTCCGTATCTGGTGTGACCACCATTTACCTCATGCAGCGCGACACGTCTCCTTCACATAGAGTTGATCAGGCTGTTGATTGTGGCCTGTAAAATGTTGTCCCACTCCTCTTCAATGACTGTGCGAAGTTGCTTGATATTGGTGAGAACTGGAACACGCTGTCGTACACGTCAATCCAGCGCATCCCAAACATGCTCAATGGGTGATGTGTCTGAGTATGCAGGCCATGGAAGAACTGGGACATTTTCAGCTTCCAGGAATTGTGTACAGATCCTTGCGACATGGAGCCGTGTATTATCCTGCTGAAACATGAGGTGATGGCAGCGGATGAATGGCACGACAATGGGCCTTAGGATCTCATCACGGTAGCTCTGTGCATTCAAATTGCCATCGTTAAAAGTCAATCGTGTTCGTTGTCCGTAGCCTATACCTACCTGCCCATACCATAACACCACCGCCACCACGGGGCACTCTGTTCACAACGTTGACATCAGCAAACCGCTCGTCCACACAACGCCATTAACATGGTCTGTGGTTGTGAGTCCGGATGGACGTACTGCCAAATTCTCAAACTACTTTGGGGGCGGCTTATGGTAGAAAAATGTACATTAAATTCTCTGGCAACAGCTCTGGTGGACATTGTTGCAGTCAGCATGCCAATTGCACAACTTGAGACATCTGTGGCATTTTGTTGTGTGATAAAACTGCAAATTTTTTGTGGCCTTTTTTGTCCCCCGCACAAGGTGCACCTGTGTAATTATAATGCAGTTTAATCTGATTCTTGATATGCCACACCTGTCAGGTGGATGGATTATCTTGGCAAAGCAGACATGCTCACTAACAGGGATGTAAACAAATTTGTGCACACAATTTGGGAGAAATAAGCTTTCTGTGCGTATGGAAAATGTCTGGGATCATTTATTTCAGCTCATGAAACATGGGACCAACACTTTACATGTTGCGTTTATATTTTTGTTCAGTATAGAATAACACTGATGTTCATGTTCTGTCTCAATTGTAATAGTGTCGATGTTTACAAAGTATGCAGCCATTCAGTTCTATATAGGCATTAAGTTACTTTACTTCTTAACATTCAAAGTATCTCATTGGTATTCATTCTCATTTGTGCTGCATTCAAAGTTAAAAAAAATGTTTTTCCCAAGGATGTTTTTTTTAAAAGCATAAATGCATTTCAAACTACTTGTTATTTATTGCTTTACCCATGAGGCTCTTTGATTGCAGGGAAAAGAGGGCGCCACTGTGGAACCCTGGGAGGATGCAAGCTTCCACCTGTACAAAGTCATTGACCGCTTCGGCTTCGTACAGTAAGAGCGCACACACACACGCACACACAAACACAAACACACACACACACACACAAACACACACACACACACACACACACACAAACACACACCCTTAGGTGATCAATTCATTAAACATGGCAAATAATCTTTGAAATGTGATTCAGTCACACACACCACAATCTTCCCCCTTGTTTGTGTTCTGATATTTAACTTCAGTAAAAACCTCAAAGAGCACTAGTTTAAAATAGTACCATTGTCTTGAAGTAGGAGAAAGTGACTCTATACAGCTTGGTGTTGAGTATAAGCCCCTCTCTATATCCTGGTGTGCTGTGTGGCTTTGGCATGGCCAGCAGTGGGGTTGCATGGCTCTTAAACAACACTGTTCTTAGGCAGTTATAACAGTTATATATATATATAGGCTGGCACATGTGGGCTGGTCCAGGCAGGAAGCTGCCGGGTTAGCCACAATCACAGGGCATCAGTGTGGGAGCTCAGGCCCAGGTCCAGTCACGGTATAGGGGAGAGAGGGATGACGTGCCGGAGCCCAGGGCCAGTCACGGTCTGGAGAGAGATGGAGAGAAGGTTACAGTCTGGAGAGAGGGAAGGATGGAGAGGTTGAGGCCCTGGGTGAAGGCTATGGTCTGGGAGAGAGAGGGATGGAAAGAGAGCAGATGGGGGCTTGGCTGAAGGTTATGGTTCTGGCCTAATGCCAGGACTTTGGACTGGTTAGGACACAGAGCTGAGGCCCATGGTTAAGACAGTAGAGATGAGGCCTCAGGCTCCATGAAATAGCCTATGAAGGAGAGCCCTTTCTAGGTCATACTGACTGGGTGTGACGACGACAAGGAGGGAGAAAAGAAGGGAATGCCCCATTTACAGGCAGACACAAACTAACTCATGTAGGAAGCACAGAGAGTTTGCAGTCAAAGGCCAGGTTCAGGGGTCAGGGCAGTCCCGGGACAGAGACACAGGAAGTGGGGGTTGGGACCCAGACTCTGTTCCCTTCCATGAAGTCGTCACAGATCTGACCTATGTTGGATTGGTTAAAGCAATGGAGAGGAAACCTTACTTTCACTTGCCCAGTCATGGACAGATTAGTTAATATTACTAAAAGAAGGAAGGATGCATTTTGAGAGTATTGGAACAGGCCCCCACCATGGGGAAATTCCATTTTTATGTTCTAAGCCAGTGGGTGTAGTGGCACAGACAGAACTGTGCTGCTGTGAACTGTTAGTTTCATAGTGTAACTGACGGATAGCCATAAAGGCATTGAAACTGGGACAGGACAGTAGCCAGAATGGAGGAATGTTTTAATGGGTTATTTCCTGTTTGCTTGGCTGCTGACAAGTAATGTTCCCTCTCTTTGATGAGTGTTAGGGAAGGTTAAACGAGCGCTGGCAGAAACAGCATTTCTTTCTTTAATGACTCCACTTCCTCTGGAAAGAATCTTTGAGTGGTCCTTATTCACGTTGAGACATATCATCTTGGGGCTCCATCTTGTCCATCTTCATTGCGTATGAGGGAGTTGAGTTGGACAGAGAGACAGTCTACTAACATTTCACCCATCTACCAAATGTGTAATGTTCTTAAAGGCCCAGACCAGCTAAGCCCATGGTCAAACAATGATTGATACCTTGAATATTTTCAAAGCAAGAATGTGTCTATAAAATAAACCAAAGCTGTGCAATGCAAAAGCTTGTTTTTTTTCTCCTCTCCAGTGAGAATGACCTTCCGTCCTACGACTCGGTGGAAGAGAAGGTGAGCGACCAGGTTTCAGACCCTCAGGGCTAACTACATCTCTCCCATCCCACATGTCTATGCCGCTGTAAAATGGCCTTCACAGATGAGAAAGAAGAAAATGTCTTTCACATGCATAACGATTACTATTACTGCTATGAATAGAACTTTGGTTGCTGAGAATGTAGAAGTTCTTTCCTTTTCCGAATCCTAACACTTTGTAGGCTTCTACTGTAGCTCACGATGAGTTTCATATTGTTCTGAGCTGATTTTAAGATTGCATTCTAATTTCACTGTAACCTTTGCCTCATCCTACATCATAAATAGTGTTAAGAATATGAAGCAAAATGTATGCTACTGCATATTTGTCTGCATATACAGTTCCTCCAGAGTTTTGGTAATGAGGAAGTGTTAACATGCCACTTCCTGTGTCCCCTCAGCAAAAACACATAGAGGTAGAAAGGACCTCAAAATGGCTGAAGATGATGAAGAGCTGGGACAAGTATAAGAACAGTGAAAAGGTACGATCTCTCTCTTCCTCCCTCACCATCTCTCTTCCTCCCTCACCATCTCTCCCCCTTCTTGCAGTCTGTCTTAAAATATCTCATTCCCACATTCCTGTTGTCAAATATTACATTCCACATTCTTCTCCTCCACTCCTCATGCCTCACATCTCTTCTTCTCTTTGGTGGACAAATATTAGTGAGTCTCTCCCTGAAGAGCATTTGTAGGGGTCTTTGTTAGTGCCTGAGTTTGGGGTCTTCTTTATGATAGGTGTTGGGCCCTCGGGCATTCAGTTCTGATGTCCTTCAGCTGTACGCTGAGGTGGTTCCAGTGGGAATTGGAGATTTGTCTTTAAATTAACCTTGGCTAGGGGAATGTTTTAGCTTTGTTCTCTCTCTTTCTCTGGTTTCAAGAATTGCGTGACAAGCAACAACCACCAAGGACTTGTTGTTTCTCCCCCCCACCTATCCGTATTCTGGCAGTCAGTGCTCCACTCGTTTCTCTCGGCTGGTTAACCTGTCTAGGATGAGGGTGCCGCTAGCGGCACACCCCCCCCACCCCCACTGAAAAGGCAGAGCCGCGAAATTCAAAAAAAATTTTTTTTTTCAATATTTAACTTTCACACATTAAAGTCCAATACAGCTAATGAAAGACACAGATCTTGTGAATCCAGCCAACATGTCCGATTTTTAAAATGTTTTACAGGGAAGACACAATATGTAAAGATGTAAATCTATTAGCTAAAAACACATTAGCATAATCCACCATCTTTTCTTTGTCCACCAACAACAGTAGCTATCACTAATTCGGCTAAACTAAGATATTTATAGCCCCTAACCAAGAAAAAAACTCATCAGATGACAGTCTGATAACATATTTATGGTATGGGATAGGTTTTGTTAGAAAAATGTGCATATTTCAGGTAGATGGCATAGGTTACAATTGCACCCACCGTCACAAATGGACTAGAATAACTACATAGAGCAACGTGTTTACCTACTTACTAATCATCAAACATTTCGTAAAAATACACAGCATACACTAATCGAAAGACACAGATCCTGTGAATACAGACAATATTTCAGATTTTCTAAGTGTCTTACAGCGAAAACACAATAAATCGTTATATTAGCATAGCACATGTGCAAACATTACCCCAGCATTAATTCTAGCCAAAGTGAGCGATAACGTAAACATTGCCAAAATATATTATTTTTTTCACTAACCTTCTCAGAATTCTTCAGATGACACTCCTGTAACATCACATTACAACATACAAATACAGTTTGTTCGAAAATGTGCATATTTAGCCACCAAAATCATGGTTAGACAATGGGGAAAGTAGCCCAGCTGGTGAGAAAATGTCCGTGCGCCATATTAGACAGTGATCTACTCGTATACATAAATACTCATAAACGTGACTAAAAAATATAGGGTGGACAGCGATTGATAGACAATTTAATTCTTAATACAATCGCGGAATTACATTTTTTAAATTATCCTTTTCAATACAGTTTGCGCCAAGCGAAGCTACGTCAAAAAACATGGCGTCCTAAGCCACTAACATTTTTCGACAGAAACACGATTTATCATAATAAAAATTTCCTACTTTGAGCTGTTCTTCCATCAGTATCTTGGGCAAAGGATCCTTTCTTGGGTCTAATCGTCTTTTGGTGGAAAGCTGTCCTCTTGCCATGTGGAAATGCCAACTGCGTTCAGCATGAACTGGAAGCGTGCCCAGCGATTCACAGCGTTTCAGAAATAAATGTCCCAAAATCGCACTAAACGGATATAAATTGCTATAAAACGCTTTAAATTAACTACCTTTATGATGTTTTTAACTCCTATAACGAGTCTTAACATGACCGGAGAAAGATTACTCCCAACACTAATGCTTGGAACAGGTGCGGGTCGGTGTCCTCCAGGCGCATGACGCAGCTCCAAAAGAGTGACTAGCTACAGGGTTTTTTAATTTATAGTGCCTGTGAACGCGCAATCGACCCCATTCAAATCGTCATCACGTAAAGGCATCCAGGGGAAGACGTTAGCAGTGTCCGTATAGTCATAGCAATAACAGTGGCCTTTTAACTGACTCCAGATCAGGGGCCAACATTTCTGAAATCTGACTCCATGTCAGGGAAATTGCTGTAGAATGGGTTCTGTTCCACTTAGAGACAAAACTCCTATAGAAACTATAGACTGTTTTCTATCCAAAAATAATAATAATATGCATATTGTACGATCAAGAATTTTATAGGAAGCCGTTTCAAAAATTACACGATTACCATAAATAGTGACAACAGCGCCCCCAGCCTCAACAGGTTAAACAGGTTACAGTTAATGGCTCTTTTTGTTTCCTGTGCTGCTGTAAACAATAGCATACTAATGCAGTCATAAGGTTCTAGCGTCTGTAAGGCAGGTTCTAGCGTCTGTAAGGCAGGTTCTAGCGTCTGTAAGGCAGGTTCTAGCGTCTGTAAGGCAGGTTCTAGCGTCTGTAAGGCAGGTTCTAGCGTCTGTAAGGCAGGTTCTAGCGTCTGTAAGGCAGGTTCTAGCGTCTGTAAGGCAGGTTCTCTACGCTGAAGAGCCATTAGATCTCATACACACACACACACAAACAGACACTATAAACTCACCAAAAGAAACCATGCCCACAAACATACACACACCAATTGATGATTAGTGGAACAGGTGCACTCATTGACTTCCTCATCAGAGCCCTAATTACAAGGCTGTCGCTGTAGAGACGTCAAGCCCTGAGTGGGTCTATCTGACACACACACACACACACACACACACACACACACACACACACACACACACTACACAGTACAAACACACACACACTACACACTACACACTACACAGTACAAACACACACACACTACACAGTACAAACACACACACACTACACACTACACACTACACAGTACAAACACACACACACTACACAGTACAAACACACACACACTACACAGTACAAACACACACACACACTACACAGTACAAACACACACACACACTACACACACACACACACACACACAGTACAAACACACACACAGTACAAACACACACACAGTACACAGTACAAACACACACACACACACACACAGTACAAACACACACACTACACAGTACAAACACACACACACACACACACACACACTACACACACACACACACACTACACAGTACAAACACACACACACTACACAGTACAAACACACACACACACACACACTACACAGTACAAACACACACCTCCACACTCAGAGAACACGTATACTACACACACTCACTCACATACACATACTAACATGCACTATGAGCATACAACCTAAACTGATTTGTTAACCTTTAATTATCACCCATCACTGGCCATCCGATGCCTAAACACATCTCCTTCCAAATCAATGTTTCTCTCTCTTCTCCCACCTCTCTGTGTTCTGCCTGCTGAGTAATGAAGATGCACTGTGTGTGTGTATATATGTCTGTGTATATATGTATGACACACTAAAAGTATGTGGACACCACTTCAAGTTAGGCTATTTATAGCCACCCCCGTTGCTTGACTGACAGCTGAATAAAATCGAGCACACAGCCATGCAATTTCTATAGACAAACATTGGCAGTATGTCAATGTTTGTCCTTACTGAAGAGGTCAGTGACTTTCAACGTGGCACCGTCATAGGATGCCACCTTTCCAACAAGTCAGTTCGTTAAATTTCTGTCCTTCTAGAGCTGCCCCGGTCAACTGTAAGTGCTGTTATTGTGAAGTGGAAACGTCTAGGAGCAACAGCGGCTCAGCCGCGAAGTGGTAGGCCACACAAGCTCACAGAACGGGACCGCAGAGTGCTAAAGCGCGTAGTGAGTAAAAATCGTCTGGCCTCAGTTGCAGCCATTGTTTCCTCTAAAATGTGCGCTGCTCCCCGGGTCTACCGTGCAGAAATATCAGCCCACAGAGAGAAGCATGAGATTGATCTTCACTCAACTTTCTAGAGCAGTGTTCACTGACTGGTTGATCTCCAAGGCATTCTTAGTCGATTGTCAAACATTTCTGTAAAAAAAACAACAACGATAAAGCCTTGTTCCTATTTTGTTTTATTCGTCTCGGCCTGTTGGCGGTAGGTGAACCCGATTCAGCTGCCCTGCATGCCGGGTAGGTGAACTGTTGCCATTTTGAACCAATTCATGTATCTGGCGGGCAAATCAAGTGCACTATAAGCCTACCGCAGGCCAATTGGATGGCTTAGATGACCGTGTCTGCAGTAACGTAGCAGGCATAACAGAAAGCTAAAGAAAAGTTGATACTGTGAGATTTCAAAACGTTTAAAACCATGACTAGAGGGAGACTCAACAAATACAGCAAAGAGCTGCTGTTTTTATGAGTGAGTTCATGTTTAACTTCTCTCTCAGCACTGTCAACACTTTGTATTCAACACTTTTATAAGCCATAAAATACATGTTCTTCCTATTTCCACTCAGGGCTGCAACAAGCACTGCAGCAGTAATGAATGAGTAGGAAAGTGAAACCTATAGGCTTGCGTTGTTGTTATTAGCGGCTTGGGTCTTTTTAATATCCAGGAATATTACACTTTCTCTGTTCATAGGAGTAACAACATGAATTTGTGCATGAGGCAGAAATAATGCGGGGCGACTCGAGTTTCCCCACCCTTTTTAGGTCAGGGTCAGTGAAGGAATGGGAGAGCAGGGGGATGTTGAGAGGCGGACCCTCAGTCTGCTGCTCTCTCCCTCCGCTGAGACTGACCCTCAGTCTGCTGCTCTCTCCCTCCGCTGAGACTGACCCTCAGTCTGCTGCTCTCTCCCTCCGCTGAGACTGACCGTCAAATGCAGTCACCATCAGCCCAGTCAAATAAAAATAAAGCATATTATTTAAATGCTCACTGAATGCTCACCTCACTCAGCTGTGCCTCACAAGAAATACAACAACGGATCTATTACCAGCGTGATCATATAGCCTTCCTCAAATTTCGAAATATATATATTTTTTAAATGACCTGGAAAACAATTAATTGGTAGGGCACTTCAAACAAAGCCAATATGCGTTGATAATGTATTAGGCCTATATTTCTATGGTAAAGTATACATTTTGTTAATTTCCTTTGCTACTTAGTGAGTTATTAGCCCAGTTATAGAACATTTGTAGTCAGCAATAGGGGAGTGATTAAATCCTATGGTGCACAAAACGTGTACATTTCTAGGCATCTTTGAAAAGCTGCTACTGCAGGCTGAATGATAGAACAGCTATTTCCATGTTAAAATGTTATGGGATGCATTTTCTCCATAGTTTTTGATGGTAGGCCACTCTGGTAGGCCTATATTATGATCAAATAGCCACAGTAGTCTACTTGGCCACTGTTATAACTAACATAAAGGAGGGTACAGCCTCAGTGTTCACAGTAAACACGAGCTGGAAGTTGCACAGAATTTTCAAGTTTGCGCTCAGCAGACCAGAAATTTGCTCAGTGCCCCAAGAAATTTGAGTGAACATTGGTTGCAACACTCACGACTGAGTTCCAAACTGCCTCTGGAAGCAAAGTTTCCATGGCCAAGCAGCCGCACACAAGCTTAAGATCAACGCAATGCCAAGCGTTGGCTGGAAGTGGTGTAAAGCTCGCCGCCATTGGACTCTGGAGCAGTGGAAACGCATTCTCTGGAGTGATGAATCACGCTTCACCATCTAGCAGTCCAACGGACAAATCTGGATTTGGTGGGTGCCAGGAGAACGCTACCTGCCTTATTGTAGTGCCAAATGTAAAGTTTAGTGGAGGAGGAATAATGGTCCGGGGCTGTTTTTCATGGTTCGGGCTAGCCCCCCCCCGATTCTGTGCTTCCAACTTTGTGGCAACAGTTTGGGGAAGTCCCTTTTCTGTTTCAGCGTGACAATGCCCCTGTGGACAAAGCCAGGTCCATACAGAAATGGTTTGTCGAGATCTGTGTAGAAGAACTTGACTGGCCTGCACAGAGCCCTGACCTCAACTCCCATCAACTGTAAGCCAGGCCTAATCGTCCAACAGTGCCCGACCTCTCTAATGCTCTTCTGGCTGAATGGAAGCAAGTCCCTGCAGCAATGTTCCAACAGCTAGTGGAAAGCCTTCCCAGAAGAGTGGAGGCTGTTATGACAGAAAAGGAGGGACCAACTTCATATTAATAGCCATGATTTTGTTCAAAGAGCGCGTGTCAACATACTTTTGTCTGTGTGTGACCCTGTAAAACAACATACACATACCTGTCCTCACACATACCTGTCCTCTCACACACACCTGTCCTCTCTCACACACACACACACACACACACACACACATACACACACACACGTCCTCTCACACAGACCTGTCCTCTCTCTCTCACACACACACACACACACACACACACACACACACACACACACACACACACACACACACACACACACACACACACACCTGTCCTCTCATACTATCCACTTGAGTGACATTTGATTGATGATTGATTGTACCCCCTTAATGCTGAATGTGAGTCAGATTATTCATACTGTCAATTCATCATGAAAACTGTTCGGTTGTGTAGCTCCAATTTGAAAGGCATTTTGAACCTTGAGCGTTAGGGCTAGGGGGTGTGGTTGAAAGGTGAAGCATGGTCTCTTTGATGTTGCACTAAGAATGTCCTTTTCCCCGTATTCATGTCTCCCTCCAGCTGGTGAGGCGGATCTATAAGGGAATTCCTCTACAGCTCCGAGGAGAGGTGTGGTGTCTGCTCCTCGACGTTCCCAAAATAAAGGAGGAGAAGAAAGACTTCTACGAGGTACGTTATGGAAGCACGAGACAAGAGCTCACAGCATAGGACCAATATCCTCCCTCCTTCCTCCCCGGGCAAAGTCATGTAGAAACTACACACGTTCACACTCTCCTATTGTCTCTCTCCACTCAGCCAGCTTCATTAACATTCATAACCAGGCCGGGTGAGGCCCTGGATTTATTACATTTCAGAGCGTCATCCATTAATATATGTGTGTGTGTGTGTGTGTGTGTGTGTGTGTGTGTGTGTGTGTGTGTGTGTGTGTGTGTGTGTGTGTGTGTGTGTGTGTGTGTGTCAGTCAGCACTGGAATACTGAGTTTCTAGTCACAACTGAGCTTTAATATAACTCAAACATTTGCGGGATGGATGAGTAGTTTTATTCCTTTGTATTTCACTCTCACAAACTCTCTCTCACACACACACACACACACACACACACACACACACACACACACACACACACACACACACACTCCCTCAGTGACTCTGTGTTGTTGTGTTTCCTGTGTGTAGAAGCTGAAGCTCAGGGCTCGAGGTCTGTCTCCTGACGTCCGTCAGATTGACCTGGATGTGAACCGAACCTACAGGGACCACATCATGTTCATGACCCGCTACGACGTCAAGTCAGTATCTCCCTCCGACTGCACACACACACACACACACACACACACACACACACACACACACACACACACACACACACACACACACACACACACACACAACACAGGAACCACATCATGTTCATGACCCGCTACGACGTCAAGTCAGTATCTCCCTCCGACTGCACACATACACACAACACACACACACACAACACAGGAACCACATCATGTTCATGACCCGCTACGACGTCAAGTCAGTATCTCCCTCCGACTGCACACACACACACACACACACACATACACACAACACACACACACACACAACACAGGAACCACATCATGTTCATGACCCGCTACGACGTCAAGTCAGTATCTCCTACTCAACATGATGAGAAGTACATTATCTACACTTAGTTACTACAGAATAATACCCGTAATTAGGGTCTGGACTTTTTCTTGACCATGTGCCCTGACTAGGAAAAACCCCTGGTCGTAGCCTGGGCCATGATGCACATCTATCTGGCCATACCTTTTTCTGTCATAATGGTGGCTGACATTGACATTTCCCGATAAGGAAGTCAGAGGACACACTTCCCTTTTCTGTGTTTTTACTTCTGCTTGATGACGTCATGGAGAGAGCCAGAACCAGGGGCCCCTGGGAAGTAAACACTGTGGCCTGCAGAGTCAGAGAGCAGCGAGGACCTGGCAGCCACAGCCTCACAGGAACTAAACACATTGCCTCAGTACTGACCATGAAAGCACAACATTTCCTACTACCTCAAACACAAAGGTTGCCATTACTGGCCAAATATAGGAAGTAAAAATCACTAATGCCCTTGTTCATTTCATTTAGAAGACAGTACGACTATTAGAGCATTTGAATGATGAGAGAAGACCAGATCTCTCTTGAAAAATGTATCTCAATGAGACTAACCTGGTTAAATAAAAAAGCAACCTGAATTCCCCTTTTGTGATCAATTGTGAAGCTCCTGAGGTGTTCCTGTTAGTTAACTTCCTGCACTTCCATCAGATGACGTCTAGTCATTAGTAGGTTGACTGTTTGTTGTTGTTTTCAGGCAGCAGGCTCTGTTCCACGTCCTAACAGCCTACTCCATGTACAACACGGTGAGTCACACTACACACATTCCAGAATGAATCCCCCGAAACAGCTTTTCTTTATTCTACCTCTCCTTTTCCCAATCAACTATTTTCTACAGCCTCTTCCTTCTCCTCTCCCTGTCCTTCTTTTTTCCCCTCATCCAGCTCCTCCTGTACATCCTCCCCGTTCTCTCCATCCACCAACCTTTTCTGTTCCTGTGTAGAAATAGAAAAGTGAGTTTGTATGTACAGTTGAAGTCAGAAGTTTACATACACTTAGTTTGGAGTCATTAAAACTCGTTTTTCAACCACTCCACAAATTTCTTGTTAACAAACTATAGTTTTGGCAAGTCGGTTAGGACATCTACTTTGTGCATGACAAGTAATTTTTCCAACAATTGTTTACAGACAGATTATTTCACTTATAATTCACTGTATCAGAAGATTACTTACACTAAATTGACTCTGTCTTTAAACAGCTTGGAAAATTCCAGAAAATTATGTCATGGCTTTAGAAGCTTCTGATAGGCTAATTGACATCATTTGAGTCAATTGGAGGTGTACCTGTGGATGTATTTCAAGGCCTACCTTCAAACTCAGTGCCTCTTTGCTTGACATCATGGAAAAATCAGCCAAGACCTCAGAAAATAAATAGTAGACCTCCATAAGTCTGGTTCATCCTTGGGAGCAATTTCAAAATGCCTGAAGGTACCACGTTCATCTGTACAAGCAATAGTACGCAAGTATAAACACCATGGGACCACGCAGCTGTCATACCGCTCAGGAAGGAGACACGTTCTGTCTCCTAGAGATGAACGTACTTTGGTGCGAAAAGTGCAAATCAATCCCAGAATGACAGCAAAGGACCTTGTGAAGATGCTGGAGGAAACGGGTACAAAGTATTTACATCCACAGTAAAACGAGTTCTATATCGACATAACCTGAAAGGCCGCTCAGCAAGGAAGAAGCCACTGCTCCAAAACCGCCATAAAAAAAGCCTACAGTTTGCAACTGCACATGGGGACAAAGATCATACTTTTTGAAGAAATGTCCTCTGGTCTAATGAAACAAAAATAGAACTGTTTGGCCATAATGACCACCGTTATGTTTGGAGGAAAAAGGGGGATGCTTGCATGCTGAAGAACACCATCCCAACCGTGAAGCACGGGGGTGGTAGCATCATGTTGTGGGGGTGCTTTGCTGCAGGAGGGACTGGTGCACTTCACAAAATAGATGGAATCATGAGGCAGGAAAATTATGTAGATATTGAAGCAACATCTCAAGACATCAGTCAGGAAGTTAAAGCTTGGTCGCAAATGGGTCTTCCAAATGGACAATGAGCCTAAGCATAATTCCAAAGTTTTGGCAAAATGGCTTAATGACAACAAAGTCAAGGAATTGGAGTGGCCATCACAAAGCCCTGACCTCAATCCCATAGAATATTTGTGGGCACAACTGAAAAAGCATGTGTGAGCAAGGAGGCCTACAAACCTTACTCAGTTACACCAGCTCTGTCAGGAGAAATGGGCCAAAATTCACCCAACTTATTGTGGGAAGCTTGTGGAAGGCTACCTGAAATGTTAGAACCAAGTTAAACAATTTAAAGGCAATGCTATCAAATACTAATTGAGTGTATGTAAACTTCTGACCCACAGGGAATGTGATGAAAGAAATAAAAGCTGAAATAAATCATTCTCTCTACTATTATTCTGACATTTCACATTCTTAAAATAAGGTGGTGATCCGAACTGACCTAAGACAGGGATTTTTTTATTTTTTTATTACTAGGATTAAATGTCAGGAATTGTTAAAAACTGAGTTTAAATGTATTTGGCTAAGGTGTATATAAACTTCCAACTGCAACTATGTTTGTCTATACATTATAAAAGTGTGTGTGTGTGTGTGTGTGTGTGTGTGTGTGTGTGTGTGTGTGTGTGTGTGTGTGTAGGAGGTGGGATACTGCCAGGGCATGAGTCAGATCACTGCTCTGTTGCTCATCTATATGAATGAAGAGGATGCCTTCTGGGCTTTGGTCAAACTGCTGTCTGGACAGAAACACGCCATGCATGGTAAACACACACTCTACACACTGTGTAACATCCTATAGAAGTGTTTCAGTGTTTCAGACCGTCATTCAGTAGCCCACGCAAGTGTTTCAGTAGCCCACGCAAGTAGAAGTGTTTCAGACCGTCATTCAGTAGCCCACGCAAGTGTTTCAGTAGCCCACGCAAGTAGAAGTATTTCAGACCGTCATTCAGTAGCCCACGCAAAACCCACGCCTAAGTCTTGCCATACATTTCACCATATAGGATACAAGTCAATTCAGGGGTAGCATACTAGACCAGACACTAAGTAGGCATGAACAGCCGTGCCCTAGACCACATAGGATAGTTAGCTCTGGTCTTTTACTCCAAACATTCATTAAGGCCAACATGACCCCACTGACACAGGAACGTGCCCTACGGATAGAATATAAACACACACTCACACTGGATACACACTCTCACATACCTTTCAAGGACTTGGGCTGTCTCTTCTGGGCCCCATAAAATGTGAGGAAACGCATTTCTAGAGAACCCTCCCTTACAGCTTCTTACCAGATATCTATAGAGCTCACCCAATCTCACGTCCCTTCCATTCAGACACACACACTGTATACACACCCAATCTCACATCCCTTCCATTCAGACACACACACACACACTGTATACACACCCAATCTCACGTCCCTTCCATTCAGACACACACACACACACTGTATACACACCCAATCTCACGTCCCTTCCATTCAGACCCACACACACACTGTATACACACCCAATCTCACGTCACTTCTATTCAGACCCACACACACACTGTATACACACCCAATCTCACGTCACTTCTATTCAGACACACACACACACTGTATACACACCCAATCTCACATCCCTTCCATTCAGACACACACACACACACTGTATACACACCCAATCTCACGTCCCTTCCATTCAGACACACACACACACACTGTATACACACCCAATCTCACGTCCCTTCCATTCAGACCCACACACACACTGTATACACACCCAATCTCACGTCCCTTCCATTCAGACACACACACCCAATCTCACGTCCCTTCCATTCAGACACACACACACACTGTATACACACCCAATCTCACGTCCCTTCCATTCAGACCCACACACACACTGTATACACACCCAATCTCACGTCACTTCTATTCAGACCCACACACCCAATCTCACGTCCCTTCCATTCAGACACACACACACACTGTATACACACCCAATCTCACGTCCCTTCCATTCAGACACACACACCCAATCTCACGTCCCTTCCATTCAGACACACACACCCAATCTCACGTCCCATCCATTCAGACACACACACAGCGAGAACCACCAGAGTAAATTTTTACATTTGATAAAATGCTCTGTGATCTCCTCCCCTCTAGGGTTTTTTATCCCCGGCTTCCCCAAGCTGATGCGCTTCCAGGAGCACCATGACCGCATCCTCAAGAAGATGATGCCCAAACTGAAGTCACACCTGGTGAGGCCCACAGAGCGCGCACACACACACACACACACACACACACACACACACAGCCTGGGGAGGGGGTAGTGGTATATAAATGACAGCCCTAAGCCTGCTGGTATGGGGGACTGAGTTGAGTGGCACAGCAGCAGCCTTTGATGTGTTGAGATTAAAGGGTGGTGGAATGAGAAAGAAATGCCATATCTACACACACAACCATACACACACACACAGACAGACAAACATGGCTTTTATTCTGCTTTTAATATGGGGCCTTGGGCACATTGGCGGATTCACCACTGCTGTTAAACCAAGGCCACTGACATTTTTTAATACGCACGCACGTACGTACACACACACGGACACGGAGTGGTAATGGCTCATTGGCCTCTGTTTCAGGACACACAGGAGGTGTTCACCAGCCTGTACACTATGAAGTGGTTCTTCCAGTGTTTCCTGGACAGGGTGAGTCGCTGAATCACATCCCCTTCCCTCTGTATCATAATGTTAGACAGGGTGAGTGTCTGAATCACATCCCCTTCCCTCTGTATCATAATGTTAGACAGGGTGAGTGACTGCATCACATCCCCTTCCCTCTGTATCATAATGTTAGACAGGGTGAGTGTCTGAATCACATCCCCTTCCCTCTGTATCATAATGTTAGACAGGGTGAGTGTCTGAATCACATCCCCTTCCCTCTGTATCAGAATGTTAGACAGGGTGAGTGACTGCATCACATCCCCTTCCCTCTGTATCAGAATGTTAGACAGGGTGAGTGACTGCATCACATCCCCTTCCCTCTGTATCAGAATGTTAGACAGGGTGAGTGACTGCATCACATCCCCTTCCCTCTGTATCAGAATGTTAGACAGGGTGAGTGTCTGAATCACATCCCCTTCCCTCTGTATCAGAATGTTAGACAGGGTGAGTGACTGCATCACATCCCCTTCCCTCTGTATCATAATGTTAGACAGGGTGAGTGACTGCATCACATCCCCTTCCCTCTGTATCAGAATGTTAGACAGGGTGAGTGACTGCATCACATCCCCTTCCCTCTGTTTCAGAATGTTAGACAGGGTGAGTGACTGCATCACATCCCCTTCCCTCTGTATCAGAATGTTAGACAGGGTGAGTGACTGAATCACATCCCCTTCCCTCTGTATCAGAATGTTAGACAGGGTGAGTGACTGAATCACATCCCCTTCCCTCTGTATCATAATGTTAGACAGGGTGAGTGACTGAATCACATCCCCTTCCCTCTGTATCATAATGTTAGACAGGGTGAGTGACTGAATCACATCCCCTTCCCTCTGTATCATAATGTTAGACAGGGTGAGTGACTGCATCACATCCCCTTCCCTCTGTATCAGAATGTTAGACAGGGTGAGTGACTGAATCACATCCCCTTCCCTCTGTATCAGAATGTTAGACAGGGGACAGGGTGAGTGACTGAATCACATCCCCTTCCCTCTGTATCATAATGTTAGACAGGGTGAGTGACTGAATCACATCCCCTTCCCTCTGTATCAGAATGTTAGACAGGGTGAGTGACTGAATCACATCCCCTTCCCTCTGTATCAGAATGTTAGACAGGGTGAGTGACTGAATCACATCCCCTTCCCTCTGTATCAGAATGTTAGACAGGGTGAGTGTCTGAATCACATCCCCTACCCTCTGTATCAGAATGTTAGACAGGGTGAGTGACTGAATCACATCCCCTTCCCTCTGTATCATAATGTTAGACAGGGTGAGTGTCTGAATCACATCCCCTACCCTCTGTATCAGAATGTTAGACAGGGTGAGTGACTGAATCACATCCCCTACCCTCTGTATCATAATGTTAGACAGGGTGAGTGTCTGAATCACATCCCCTACCCTCTGTATCAGAATGTTAGACAGGGTGAGTGACTGAATCACATCCCCTTCCCTCTGTATCAGAATGTTAGACAGGGTGAGTGACTGAATCACATCCCCTTCCCTCTGTATCAGAACATTAGACAGGGTGAGTGACTGAATCACATCCCCTTCCCTCTGTATCCTTTAGGCCTGCAGCTTTTCTAAATATGTCTTTGTAAAGCATCAGTCGTTATCACACCATGCCTACTGCGGGTGTTGGGCTAAAGAAAGTGTTAAAAATTATATTATGAAAATATATTTATTTCTCCTCCATTCTGGCTCACTCATTCTCTCTCTATCTCTTTCTCTCTCCTTCATTGTCTTTCTTCCTCTCTCTCTCTCTCTTCCAATCTCTCCCTCAGACCCCCTTCACCCTGACCCTGCGGATCTGGGACATCTATATCCTGGAGGGAGAGAGAGTTCTGACCGCCATGTCCTACACGGTCCTCAAACTGCACAAGAGTAAGACCAGAACAGTAGGATTGTGCTATTGTGACCACGTGGTTGCCTTGTGACCACGTGGTTGCCTTGTGACCACGTGGTTGCCTTGTGACCACGTGGTTGTCTGTGTGCCACCAGACTGTTTTAGCCCGCTGAACTAAAGTCCCAGCTTCAGGTCTCAGGCAAAGTTGCCCTTCATGTTCACTGAACCACCTCCGCTAACCTCTAAGATCCTTGACTGTCGTCAAACTGCACAGGAGAAAGTGTTCTCACACCGTGTGTGTGTGTGTTTGTTTGCAGAGCACCTGTTGAAGCTGTCTATGGAGGATCTGGTTGAGTTTCTGCAGGTGACTCTGGCCAAGGACTTCTTCTATGAGGATGACTTTGTGATTGAGCAGCTGCAGAACAACATGGTGGAGCTAAGGAAGTCCAAACTGGAGCTGGCTGCACCAGGTAGCCTCCTACCCCCAACACATCTCATACACACACTGATTACAGTAGGCTATACATTTGTCCCACACACACAGATTAGACAACTGCCACACACAAGCTCAAAATATCAACACACACACACACACACACACGGATGTATCACCCTGCATATGTTACTTCACTTACATTCACCCTCAACCACACAGTTCCAGTTCAAGTGCACACACACACACACACACACACACACACACTCACATAGCTCTCCTGCTGGCTGCTGTGTAGTAGTATTACCAGTGGTAGTAGTAATTAGTGATAGCAGTCTGTGTCTCATCTTGCTTTCTGTCTCTTGCTTAATCTGCCTCTTCTCCCTCTTCTCCCAATGGTTTCGGCCCAGCCTACAAAAGTGTGGGTGGGAGTGGGGGCCACATCCCCTCCTACGACAGTAACCGGTGGGCTATCCTGACTGGTGTTCCCCTGTTTCATCATCTGTCCATCCCTCCCTCCCTCTGTCAGTCCCTCCGTTTTACGTCTGTCTGTCTGTCGCCTGTCTACCCAGCAGCCCTGGGGTTCTCCTACAGAGCATTCTCACAATGTTACCGCAACCTTGTGCAGTAGCTACTGCAACTCAGGCCAGGCTGCTATTGCTTTAAAGCTAACTTGGAGTCTTGTAGTGGAGGGATTGTCCTTCTCTATTACTCCCAAACTCTTTGTCTCTGACTGCATTTAGTGAGTTACTGCAGATAGTCATTATCAATACATTAGTAACCATTTAACTCCTACTTTACAGTTAATAAGATACTTTAAGTCAATACTTTCCGTTAGTAAGATACATCTTGCCTAAAGCTTTGACTGGTCACCGCTCAACATTGTAGACTACATAATGGCTTAACCTCCAAATGTCCTAATGTACTGTGGCATCCTACCACCCTGGTTGTGCACACACACACACACACACACACACACACACACACACACACACACACACACACACACACACACACAGTGAGAGAGCTATTTTCTCTTCCTGGTGTCAGGATAATAAGTATCATGCAACAGCGGATGCTTTTTGTTGGACTGCAGCACTCGGGGCTCATCTTCAACCCAGAACTCTTCCAACTTTGACAGTTAAATTGCTGGATGAGGTTTTTAATAAGAGGCTAAACAAAGGTTTGAATAGGTTGTTGTCTGTGTTTACGTTTGATTGTGGGGTGGAGACTGCATCCTACCCTTAACTTGGCAACCCTTAAGCACCTGTATCAGTGAACACATATTTCCTGGGTGACTCCTCAATAGTCTCACTCAAGTGGCTTCCTCTCCTGAGTCCAAACTGAGAAGACTGAGTGGGTGAAAGCAATAAAGCACTGCTCTCGGCTGGGTCCCAATACATTTGAATGGCTTCCGACTTCTTGTCTCCTTTCCTTTATCCCCAACCTAAGAGCCATTATTTCCCTTATCCAGGCTTTTCAGATCAGTGGTTCTAAGTGAAAGTAGAGAAGGACAGGAAGCTGTGATGGAGGCTGTGACTTACAGGCAGAGTTTCTCCATATTGTTTTCACCCATTCAGTCTAAGGACAGGAAAATGGGACACTTTTTTACACAATAGAGAGCCACTTTAGTTTGTGGATTCAATAACAGTCAGTGACAGCACTTCCTGGTTCAAACTCATAACACTTCCTGGTCCTGTCACATCACTTCCTCTTCTCCAGCTTGTGTCTCCTGGTTTCTATGGTGATTGTGGACATACTGTTCCTACCAGAGCCCAACACATCCAGTGTCACACCTTCACTCTCTGTTTCTCTGTATCTGTGTCACCTGTACTGTACTTTTTTTTTTTGTGACACTGGTAGATACGATTATGTAATAGAAGTAATAATAATATACTCATCAAGTAATAGAGTTTAAAATAGCATGGAGTTGAGATATTTATGGTTTTTGTCCTTGAGTGTTCAGCCATGTTTCCTACTTAACCTCTTACAAGTGCTTCTAAAGTCTTACAGTCCGTTAGCTCATTTCAGTCTGACCTTTTGAAGTCGGCCTGCTGCTGCAGCTAAGAACATTTTAATGAAACTGAGTGAAAACATATTATTTCAGTCTACACTTTTGAATAGCACTTCCTAATTGGACGCCTCTGGCTCGCACTCTGGGATTTTAATATCAGATATATTTCAGATGTTGTATTTTGTTATGTCCTTGGTTGGTTTCTCGCCTGTGGAGACGTGATTATTCAGTGTTGTGGTGAATGTAATTCTCTCTTTATTTTCACCCCCCGTCGGCAGTGATGTTGCATGAATCCATATTGCCCTTTTTAAATATTCATCGTTTGAAAACATGCCTTTCCCGTTTTGTGTTCTCCCTCCAGGTGCTCTAACCCGCCTCTCTGTTTTATCTGTGCAGGTAAAGAGGACGAGTATCCCAAGAAGCTTCTTGGACAGCTTCCCCCAGAGCCGGCGGTGAACCAGAACCACGTGGCGAATGGTCAGAGCCACGCCCAGCCGGCCGAGCCCCCAAAAGCGCCAAGCCCCTCCCCCGAGCACCAGCGGGACAGCCGACCCCCCAACCGGGCGGGCAGGGACTCCCTGGATAAGCTGGTCCGGCAGCACAAGGCTGAGAAGAGGGAGGCCAGATCACGGGGGTCCGGAGAGAACGCCGTCCACCTCGACCCCCACTGCAAACAGCCCTCCGTCCACCTCGACCCCCACTGCAAACAGCCCTCCGTCCACCTCGACCCCCACTGCAAACAGTCCTCCGCCCCCCCCCTTGCTACCCCAGAGAGAGGGTCCACACCTACATCATCTCCGGCGCCCTCTCCCTCGCCACATAACAACCCTCCTACAAAAGTGGTGGACGGAGGGAAGCCTCAGAACCACGCCACGGCCAACCACAACTCCAATGCCGCCTCCAGCAGCTCTCGTAAAGACATCGCCCCGCGCTGGGTCAAGCCGTCCGAGACCAAGCTGGAAGCGGCCAAGGCAGCGGCGGCTAGGGAGATCCAGCTGAGCCGCGGTGGTTCCCCGGCCCCCTCCAGCCCTGACGACACCCTGCTGCTCAACCGCCGGCCCCGCTCCAGGGGCTTGATCCCAGGCTCCAACCGCGGCTCCAACGCCTCCCAGTACGACAACGTGCCCGGGGGGGCAGAGCAGGACTTTGTGGAGGTCCTGGAGCTGGAGAGGCCACCGTCGCAGATGAGGCGCAGCGAGACGCCGTCCCTACCCCCCACCCCCAGCCTGCAAGGACCAGTGGGTAGGCAGGCCAAACGCCCCATCCCTGCTGCCCTGTCCCTCAACAGCCCTGCGGGGGGTAAACCCTATGTCCACCCCAACGGCCAGAGCCAGTACCACACGCCCCCCCAGCAGTACTCCCCCGGCCGGCCTGCTATGGTGCCACTCCACTACCCCCCGTACAGTGTGAGCCTTGAGCAGAGGGGGCTGGGAGAGGACAGGCACTACGGCCCCCCGCCCTCCCGAGGCACCCCACCGATGGGTCTGATGTATGGGGAGAGAGCGTACGTCACCACCCAGCGACCCAGCCACTCTCCGGAGAAGGCCCTCATGAACAACTCCTATGCCACCACCCACAGGCAGCCTCCCAGCTCAGCCCAACCCCCCCGGACCATTGTAGGCCCGCTGGCCCCGCGCACCATACAGCAGCTGGACAGCCCTGGTAGTAACGCCTCCACATACCTGCGTCAGCCCACACGGCTCACCTCCGCTGCAGCCGCCTATCCGGTGCACCCTCCTGTTGACTACAACAGGTACGAGGGGCGCAGGAGAGAGGAGCAGACCCCGCCCTACCTGTCTGAGGGGCCAGGCCGGGGAGGGGCAGTGGAGGTGCAGCCGTGGGGGCAGCAGGAAGGTGGTGACATGACACGTGCCCCTGGAGGTGTACCCCGATCCCCCAGCTTCCATAGGGCCCAGATGTCCCCCGTGCAGGAGTTCACCTTCCCCCCCGGCCCTGACGGCCTGGCTCACTACAGGACACAGTTCCACGAGCAGCAGCAGCCCACCATGAGGCAGCAGCTCCCCCCGCTGTTCGGAGGACCACACTACAGGCACGCACCAGAGGCATTCACCATGCAGGAGTCTATGTTGCTGTGAGAGGAGGAGAGAGGGATAGAAAGACACTGAGGTGTAGTCACTGACACTGTGGCAGCAGAGACCAGCGGGAGTCCTACTGGAGTTAAGGAGTTTTACTTTGGTTTGTGCTTTATATGTGACGTACTGACCTTAAAAGTCATACTGCATCATGAATGCTGCAGGATACCAGCTTTTGACGTTTTTATGGATCCCTTTTGAAAACCCACTGAAGATTGATTATTTTATTTTTCGGATGTTAAATCATTAACGACAGGAGTTAAAAGTATATATATATTTTAGAGTTGAAAATGTACAGTAAATGATGTTTTGTTAATATACTGAGTTATTGAAACGTTATGAGTAGCAGGGGACACTTCTCCGAGACAAACTCAGTGATTCCATTTTTCTTTTCCATCTTTATTTTTTTCGGAGTTACTTCCAAAATATCTACTTTAGAGGTCAATTTACTCTATATGCTTGTGAATATCTTATTTTTCTGAAAGAAGAAACACAGCTATGTCAAATAGTAGAATTACGGATCAGTGACGATTTAAAATCATTGTCGAAAATAAATCATTTAAATTCTGAAGCACCTCCACTGTATAAGGACAGTTTTTACAACTTTTATTTTTTCATTGAGATTATTCTGTTGTCGCTCAGTTTAGCGACCACTGTCATTTCTAGTCATTGCAAAGCATTTCTGTAACCCGAATAGTGTGTACAGTATGTTTGGGTATCGAGGCCAGTGTCTGCTTTATACCCCATATTGAGACTGTAACAGTGAACTGTTTTGTCGTCCGTAGAAAAAAACACCCCTTTTCTCCCCTGAGGGTAGTGTACGATTTACTTCCCTCTGAAAAGTTTACATGAACATTAATTGCATATTAACAGTACGGTATTTTCATCACCACGGAGTAGGTGTCAGCTAGCTGCAAGAGGTTTCTATAGAGGGGGTATGTGTACTGGTATTGAAGTACTTACTAAGCCGCAATATGCTTTAAATGTCAACTCATGTCTTGTATTTTCAGCAGTCACATCCACTGCTGTTCAGTTACCAGCACTTACATATTAAATCATTCCATATACACACATCAATACTTACTGACCTGTACATACTACTTTGTAGTGTGACGTCACACATTTGAATACATATTCAACCAACTACCCTTTTAGTGCTGATTCTCAACTATGTACTTTTTGATACAATGCTTATCGTTCTCACAGTTATAATTATACTGTTATTATTTGAACATGCAAATAAGTCATTCCTTCTTTTTGTTAAATAATTAATTGCAAAATGGTTTCAGGTCATTCTTCAGAGACTTTTCTTTACTTAATAAAGCAAATTGGGGTGTGCATTTCTGATCATGTGTCTGTATATTTGTGTGTGGATTTATTTCTGTAAGAATGTTATTGTTATTCCCTTCATACATCAGTGAAGTGTCTTCGTACATATTCTACATGCATGGACCACAAAGCTCACGCCGGATACTGTAAAAAGGGATAAGAATTGCCAACGTTATTCATCTGCTGATATTTGAGGAAACACTGCCCTCTAGTGGAGAGAAACTTCAGTCAAAATGAATTGCAACCTCTTCCAACCCTATGCAGCTGCCAACACCCTCATCTTAATTTTACAGACCATTTTTTCTTATAGGATTATACAGGCCAGTTTTTCCAGGACCCCTGCGTGCTTTACTAAGAGTATTGCAATTATTGTTGTTATTTTTCACTTAGCACATTGTCTTGTACTTTATTTATTGAGATCAAAATATTTGTATGTGGGCCAAACTAGGAATTTGGTCATAGCAATAGGCTACCATAAGATCATTTAAAAAAAGTTCTGAACACTCCACTCAATTTGCCTTTTATCAGACCTTTGCTTCTCAAGGGATACAATGGTGCCATCATGTGGCGGTATAGTGCTAATGCATAGAACATGGAACATTACTGTACTTTAGTAGCACTGTCTTTGGTGGTAGTACAGCCACTGTTAAACATTCAATGGATGCCTCAATCCCACAGCCACCATGTAACCAGTGCAGGTTGAACTAAACACAGGATCTATTATACAATACCTCTGCATCCCATTCATGTATTTGTGCCTATTATGTTAAAATATAAAATAATCAGAAGATTGGCTTCATCAGTTCTTTAGTAAATGTATTTTATTTTTGTTTAATACATTAGAGGTAATTTGAATGGTACATATATTGTCTTTCACTTAAATTCAGAAATATACAGTGCATTTGAAAAGTATTCAGAACCCTCAACTTTGTCCACGTTTTGTTACATTACAGCCTTATTCTAAAAGTGATTAAAATCAATCTACGCACAATACCCCATAATGACGGGTTCAGAAATGTTTTCAAATGTATACAAATACATTTTTATTTTAAATACCTTATTTACACAAGTATTCAGACCCTTTGCTATGAGACTTGAAATTGAGCTCAGGTGCATCCTGTTTCCATTGATCATCCTTGAGATGTTTCTACTGTACAACTTGATTGGAGTCCACCTGTGGTAAATTCAATTGATTTGACACGATTTGGAAAGGCACACACCTGTCTATATAAGGTCCCACAGCTGACAGTGCATGTCAGAGAAAAAAAAACAAGCCATGAGGTCAAAGGAATTGTCCGTAGAGTTCCGAGACAGGATTGTGTCGAGGCACAGATCTGGGGAAGGGTACCAAAAAATGTCTGCAGTGTTGAAAGTCCCCAAGAACACAGTGGGCTCCCGAATGATGAACTACCAAGATTAATCCTAGAAAAATAAACTGAGGGAAAGGCCTTGGTCAGGGAGGTGTTCAAGAACCCGATGGTCACTCTGACAGAGTTCCTCTGTGGAGATGGAAGAACCTTTCAGAAGGACAACCATCTCTGCAATCAGGCCTTTATGGTAGAGTGGTAGAGTGGCCAGATGGAAGCCACTCCTCATTAAAAGGCACATGACAACCTGCTTGGAGTTTGTCCAAAAGGCACCTAAAGGACTCTCAGACCATGAGAAACAAGATTCTCTGGTCTGATGAATCCAAGACAGAACTCTTTGGCATGAAGTCCAAGTGTCACGTCTGGAGGAAACCTGGCACCATCTCTACGGTGAAGCATGGTGGTGACAGCATCATGCTGTGGGGATGTTTTACAGTGGCAGGGACTGGGAGACTAGTCAGGATCGAGGGAAAGCTGAACGGAGCGAAGTACAGTGAGATCCTTAATGAAAACCTGCTACAGAGAAACTCCCCAAATATAGGCGTGCCAAGCTTGTAGCGTCATACCCAAGAAGAATCGAGGCTCTAATCGCTGCCAAAGCTTCTTCAATAAAGTACTGAGTAAAAGGTCTGAATACTTATGTAAATGTCATAATTCAGTTTATTTTTAATACAATTGCAAAAAATTATAACCTGTTTTTCTTTGTAATTATGGGGTATTGTGTGTAGATCAATGAGGGAGGAAAAACAATGTTGATTAATATTGATTCAATTAGAATAAGGCTGTAACATAACAAAATTTGGAAAAAGTCAAGGGGTCTGAATACTTTCCGAATGCACTTTATATACCCAATTGATTTTTGAAGAATAAAACTTAACACATTCCTCATGAGCTTAGTTCTATTGTCGTACCCTATCAGAAACACAAATATAAGCTTGTTTAACGTCTTTGTAAACAATGTATAGCCTCAAAACACATTTGTATCTCATAGACGGTCAGTCCTTGCATCCATAGCTCTGTCTATGAATTTTAGAGTGGTTACATTTCTCCAGTCCCATCCATCAGCTTTTTACCAAATCAGTGGCGGAGTGATCGCCTTTTAATTGTTTCAAATGCAGATTGCCCCTTGAAACATTTACATTCTGTCTCACCAGAAGTTCCCAATCTATGTCCTGTGTGAGTCCCTTGACCATGGGTGCATCTCAAGTATCTACCTTTCCAAGACCCTTCACCTCACCCCCTCCTATGAGCATATATGAAGACAGCCCTGCAGTATCCCTTCATCAGATGATCACTACAATACTCAACAGGGATTTAATTTCAAAATGTCCTCCTCGAGCACTTGTGTGTTCTGTGATGGGTTCTGGTCCAATTGGGGTCGAGTTTAACACCTCAGCCATCCACATGCTCCCTCTCCATTCCAGAAGCTGCTGATGTAACTGATGTGAAATGGCTAGCATGTTAGCGGGGTGCGCGCTAATAGCGTTTAAATCGATGACGTCACTCGCTCTGAGACCTTGAAGTAGTTGTGGCTTTTGTGGAGCGATAGGTAACGGTGCTTTGAGGGTGTCAGTTGTTGATGTGTGCAGAGGGTCCCTGGTTCGAGCAGGCCAAGCACCCCTCACCAGCGCGTGCACCCCTCACAGGCCATGGTAGGCCAGCCCAGCAGACATCACTCGTCATTGGCCTTCTCTGCTTTGTTTGTCCACACAGGCTTCCGTTTCTCTATGAAGGCCCGTATCCCCTCCTGTCCGTCTCTGAGAGCGAGGTTATCCACCATGACACGAGAGGCTGTAGCGTAGGCCGCATCCCGCCCCTGGGCCATCTGTCTGAGAGAGGAATTAAATGAAATTATGATTCAAATATGTATAAAACTACACATATATATAGTATTTATCTTTCTAGACAAAAATGAGGGAGTCTTTTGCTGTCTTTTTGCATGCAAGCGTATCAGTGGATATCCACTCAAACCAACAAAAACATCGAAACGTAATGCAAACAAGGAATGAATACATGGTAGGCAGAAGGGTTGAGTGCTACAGTGTGGTAAAACATCTGTGGAGTGAGAGACACACACCTGTGGAAGGTGGCCTTGCCAAGGGCTACAACGGGCCGGCTGGCCTGACAGACCCGCCGTGCGATGGCTAACGTCTCCTCCTCTAGACGCTCCTCAGGAACCACCTTACTGACCAGCCCGTGCCTCAAAGCATCCTGGGCCGAGATCGGGCTTCCTGTGAACAGCATCTCCATGGCAACCTGTAAAATATCAGAATGTATCAGTGCTGCACAGTGTGTGTTTGTGTGCATGTGTGTTTACCTTCTTGGGGACAGCTCTTCCTATTGCCACGGCTGGTGTTGAGCAGAACAGACCCACGTTGACCCCTGGCGTGGCGAAGGTGGACTTCTCCGTCACCACGGCAATGTCACAACTGGCAACAAGCTGGCATCCTGCTGCTGTGGCAACCCCATTCACCATGGCAATCACAGGCACGGGAATGTCTTGTATCAGGGTCATAACCTTCAATAACAACAAGAGGTATGAGTGTGTTTGTAGATGAGAATGTGTGTGTGTACTGTATGTACACAGCCATCTGAAGGCCCCCAAATAGAAGACTCTATGGAGGACAATCATACTCGACTGGAGCGACCACCAATAATGATGATGATGTGTGTGTACAGTATATTTGTATACAGTACGACAGTGAACCACACCTCTGAGCAGGCCTGAAACACCTTGGTGTGGTAATCTCTGCCCTGTGCTGACGTCAGCTCCTTCAGGTCATGCCCAGAGGAGAACACTGGTCCCTTAGCTGGAACACACATAACACAATACAACCGTGTTTATGAAGGGGGGACCAAGGGGCACATCTGATCATGGATCAGCACTCTGTTGGTATCTTACCTGATATGACGATGACTCTGAGGTCTTCGCTGTCGATGTCAGCCAGGATGTTGCCTCTCAGTGATTCCAGCATGGACAGAGACAGGGCATTCCTCTTCTTGGGGTTGTTCAGGGTTATTCTCCTGCACATGTAATTAGTAACAGTAGCAAGAATAATTTAAAGAGGAACACAAATCAATACACAGTACCGAGCAATGCACTGTGTACCTGAAGTGTAATAGTGAGATTTTTATAGGACATATTGCTTTCTAGCTAGATACAGCATTTCACGTTTCAGGTGATCCGTTTTTGTATTAAAGAGATGGAAGCGCGTGCCCAAAATGGACAGTTTATGTACAATGCGCGCAACATGAACACACCTTTTGCAAAAGAGTCACCGACCAATGCATAAGGTCTTTGACCACAGGAATCAAACACTGATAGAGTAGTCAAGCTACCTAGCTAGCTTTGTTAGTTTGCTGACAACTTGAATACCTTATTCCATTGTTTTGCTGTCTGACAGTCAGTGGCTCTGCTTGAGTTTGCGTGCAAAGTAACCTTGACCCAGCTAGATGTGTAAACCTGTTGAATTGGACAATATTAGCAGCTCGGTAAAACAAATTTCGAGTCATGTTTCGACTGTCCTTGCGTCAACATTTGGGTCACCGGTTAAACACCTGCATTCCATTGGTGTATAGCGCCTTCTACTGTTTCGGAGTGACAAAACTCAAAACATTGTCATACTTCCCTCTGGGGTAATGGATTATAAATTGACGAACTGTATATTGATTGCAACTACTGCATGTATTATGTCATAACACAATACCATTTCAGAATAGCTGTTTTGTAACAAGCGCATCAATGCAAAATCACAAACTGTCTATCAAAATTTGTGAATTCATATTTCAAGTATCATATTTACGCATAGGAATCGGCGCCTATTTGACGTCCTTGACATAAATGTTCTGAACTCATTTTATAAGGATACAACTAGTAGCCCCTGGTCAAGACATTCCTGACAGATGTAGCGTGCAAGGTGTGCTCTGCGCCTGCGTACTACTAGTCTGTGTGGCACTTTTCCTGTGACGCGACGAGCTTAGTGTCGAAAAGGGCATCCTTCAGAGAAATCCGGAACAGAAAAAGGAAAATAATAACAGTCTAAATTAGTATCAACGTCCTGAAGTTAAGCGCATTTCCCCTGTATAGGTAAGCCTTTTTGCTTTCCCCCTGTTTGTTTAGCTAGCTTGGCGGTACTACTAGCCAGTTATGTTAGCTCGCGCTAGCATCCAAGCAGGATGTTTAACGTTATGTGGCTAGATTGCCTTGCCAGAAGAACATTTTGACATAAATGTGATAACGGTAATAAAACTATTCTTTAAAAGCGGGATAACGCAGTTATTATTCACTTCCTTGTCAAATTCGCTTTTCAGTTTGCTACCCGTTCTATTGGTGTTAAACACTTGTTAGGAAGTATCTATCCACCAAGGCACAGGACTTAGTGAGAGCTTTTAGCCTGGTTCTGACAGTACGCACGTAGACTGACAGACAGACTGATTTCTAACACATCAACCGTCTTTTTCCTTTGCTGGTGCGCATGGGCCTCGCCAATGTAAAAACAATATATTATGGAACTATCCATATGGCATAGCTTTCTACATTTTCCCGAATATCAATTTATCTGAGAAGAAAGGTTGTGTTGAATTACGTTGGCCAGAGAAGCAACCAGCAGCCTACTATTCAATGTTGCTTATGTATTTCACTGTTTCAAGACTTGGTCATAAGCAGAGCTTATGTTATATAATTTAAAAAATAAATACAATCATAGACAGCACATATGCACTTTGATATCATATCTGTGCAGGTTTTTAGAGACATTCAACCAGACAATACAATAGGCCTACCTGAAAGCAACCAGATAGTGACTTATTACTCAGCATGCATTGTGCAGACAGCTCCTCCTCTCCTCAGCCTCAGGATCTTCTGATAACAGAACCAAAACAAGCAATGTAGGCTATCTAGTCTGTTTGAAATGAAATGTGGTTTGCCTTTGCCCCGGGGAGAATAGCTAGACTATCGTTTGTGTTTGTTTTGCTTGCACGAGCTGGAGAGAACAGTGACAGTCTTTCTCCTTGGCTGGTCTCCACAGTGCTGATCGTAGTGGACATGGATGCCCCTCTTCCTATTTAACCAGCCCAGCCTGCCCTCCTTCACACTGCCCCAGCATGAATGAATGGAGATGAGACATTACGGACTCATCAGCAGCATTGCTTAGCATGAACATCCACACACTGGGCGACTCTCTGGGCCCTAGCCTAGCGGTGCGTATGAGCGGAGCCGCCGGTGGCTGGAGCAGTCTCTCTCTGAAGCCAGTGCCTACCGGGTGGATCCCCTCTCTGTTCCAAACCATGGTCCCTACGGGATACACCAAGCTCCAGGAGGAGCGTGGTCTGGCCATGGCCGACCTGGGGCCCAAACCTGATGGGAACGGCTACCGGCCTGACCCCCCTCACCTGGAGGTGCGCCGGCACTCGGACCGGGTAGCGCGGACGTCCGTTAGCCTGTCAGACGGTGGGGATGTGCGTTACTCTGAGACTGAGCCCATGCTCCCTGAGGGGACACTCTCAGGGGAGGAGGGTGATGACGAGGAGAAGGAGGAAGAGGAGAGTCAGAGGCCCCCCACACGGAACATGCCCAAGGAGTCGCCCCTGGCCATGGCGTTGCAGATCGTGGTGCCTTTCCTGCTGGCTGGGTTCGGCACGGTGTCGGCAGGGATGGTGCTGGACATAGTACAGGTGAGACTGGGATGGGGCATGGTAGAGCATAGGTCCTGTTGAGACTGGGGTGTGGGCTAGTGCATGTGAAGTTCAAATGGGTAGAGGAGATGGATTTGGAGGAGAGGGACAGTTTAAATCAATTGTTTTTTATTGTTTACTTATGACTCCATTCATGTGTTGTCCAGAGTAAATGGCTGTAAGAGCTTTCAAGGAAGGTGATAAAGGGATATCTGTCTATTGATATTACATTGTTAAAGGGATTCTCATAACCACTCAGCCAATACTAGTAGGGATAGACTACTAGGAAGGAACATACGACTGGAAGCTACGGCAGTTCGCCTTATTTACTTCTTGATATAACATTTGAATTTGAATGTAAATATTTGAATGGGGACAACTTTCTAATTCAGATTTGCTGACAATGAACAAATAGTAAGCTCCCATCTGCGCTGTACTAGCCAGTAGCCAACAATGACATGTCTAATATCGCTTTCTCCTCTCCTCTCTTTCTCTCTCTGTCTCCCTCTCTTCCTCTCTTTCTCTCCTCTTCCTCACTCTCTCTCCTCTCACCCAGCACTGGGATGCCTTTAAGTACATTACAGAGATCTTCATCCTGGTTCCGGCTCTGCTGGGCCTGAAGGGCAACCTGGAGATGACCCTCGCATCCAGACTATCCACCGCGGTAAGACACACACACACACACAGGGAGGTGCTAGAGAGCGTGCTATGGAGTAGACGTGCTTTGCTAGTGCTCCGCTCAATTTTGAAACAAATTCATATTTATCTTAACCTCTCACAACCTATAACTTAAAACATTGTCTAGCAATATGACAAAGAGAAATGCCACCAAAAAAGGGGGAGCTAAACAAGATAATTTTAATGAGATAGACAATGAACCAATTTCAACATCGCAGACCCACGAGGAGTTAGCTGAAGATGCGAGCTACCGAGAGTTCTCCACAGAACCTGCTCAGTGACCTGCTGGCTGCTATAAACTCTCTAAGTCGAGGGATCAACACGTACGTTTGACAACCCAAAAGAGGCCGATCTGTTCTTGTCAAGCAAGCTCCCTGGCTGAGGATACAGAACGGCTGTGTCAACCGGCTAAATGGCCAAATACAGGCCAGGAATGTGTTTGAATTTCCTGCCTATGTCTTTTCGATCAGAAGATCAGAAATTGGGACTTATATGATGGGTGAGATGTTATGGCTTATATAGCATTGTTTAGCCTATCATGTTTTAGAGCCACTCACCCCCTAACATGAGAGTTAAGTGTTATTTAATATTAGTTTATATGCGGAGCACCTATAAATGACGAGTTAAGCTGTATGTCTAGACACCCTAAGGTTTGTGTGTTAGTCAAGGAGTGCTTCGTTTGGGGAAGTCACTCAGTAATGGGATGGGAGGGGGGATGGGGTCTGTGTTTTATGTTCACATTTAGTACAGGTGGCATGACAAGCTCTTGCACGGCGGGACGTTTTTCTTTTGGGTTTTGTATGCGGGCAACAATTTGCTCTAGAATAAGAAATGCCACATAGTGACGGAGCACAGAGTAGACCTGGTGGAATAAAGATAGTCAGTTGGAACTGTGATGGCTTAGGTCATGTCGTGAAACGTTTTTTTCCTCATCTTAAATCACTGAGTGCTGACATAGTGCTTCTTCAAGAAACTCATATTAAATGCTCGGCTCAGGCCAAGCTACAAGTCGGCTGGATCGGTCAGATATACCAGTCTAATTTTGATGCAAAAGCAAGAGGAGTAGCAATCCTGATAAGGAAAAACATTCCTTTTGTTTACTCATCCTCGATTTCAGATCCTAATGGTCGGTATATTATTGTGGCTGGTACACTGAATTCGAAACCAATAACCTTCTTCAATTTATATGGACCCAACTTCGATGATACATAATTTTTTCAAATGGTATTTAAGGCCATACCAAATATCTCGGATACAAGTGTTATTGTTGGAGGTGACTTTAAACTTCTAACGCCTCCCAAACCCGGATCCGAGAGCACCCCCATCAGTAGAAAAGCTACTAGCATAGCCTAGCATAGCGTCACAAGTAAATACTAGCATCTAAATATCATTAAATCACAAGTCCAAGACACCAGATGAAAGATACACATCTTGTGAATCCAGACATCATTTCTGATTTTTAAAATGTTTTACAGGGAAGACACAATATGTAAATCTATTAGCTAACCACGTTAGCAAAAGAACCCACTTCCATACTCCACCATTTTTTTTACTCCATCAGCAGCTATCACAAATTCGACCAAATAAAGATATAAATAGCCACTAACCAAGAAACAACCTCATCAGATGACAGTCTGATAACATATTTATTGTATAGCATAGGTTTTGTTAGAAAAATTTGCATATTTCAGGTATAAATCCGAGTTTACTATTGCAGCCCCCATCACAACTCTCACTAAAACGACTAGAATAACTCCCGAGACCTTCGTGTATTAGCTAATTACTCATCATAAAACATTTCTTAAAAATACACAGCGTGCAGCAGATGAAAGACACAGATCTTGTGAATCAAGACAATATTTCAGATTTTCTAAGTGTTTTACAGCGAAAACACAATATAGCGTTATATTAGCTTAGCACAATAGCAAACATTACAACAGCATTGATTCAAGCCAAACATAGCAATAACGTATAAACCACCTAATATATTAATTTTTTCACTAACCTTCTCAGAATTCTTCAGATGACAGTCCTGTAACATCATATTACACAATACATATAGAGTTTGTTCGAAAATGTGCATATTTAGCGGCACAAATCGTGGTTATACAATGAGAAAAGTAGCAAAGCTGCCCAGAAAATGGCAGGAGAAATCTTTGAAGATGCACCTAATCTAATCAGTAACTATTCCAAAACTTGACTAAAAAATACAGGTTGGACAGCAATTGAAAGACAAATTAGTTCTTAATGCAATCGCTGAATTACATTTTTAAAATTAACGTTACTTCAAGCATACAGCGTGCGCTAAAGCGAGACCGCACCATAATTCATGGCGGAATTATTATCTGTCATTTGTCAACATAAGTACGAATTAACAGCATAAAGACTGCTTACTATTAGCTGAGCTTCCATCAGAATCTTGGGCAAGGTGTCCTTTCTTCAGAACAATCGTCTTTGGGTTGAAAGATGTCCTCTTGTCCGGTCGAAATAGCCGCTAATGTTAGCCGCCAACTGGAGTGGTGTCCAACTCGTGAAAGCGCATGGCAAAGAAATCCCAGAAAATCGCAATAAACTGCTATAAACTGCTATAAGTCGGTTTAAATTAGCTACCTTATGATGTCTTTAACACCTATAACGAATAAAAACATGACCGGAGATATAGAACTACTAAAACGAAAGCGTTTGCAGGACGCCATTGTGATGTCTTCATGCGTCAAGCGCACTGTTGAAAAGGACGGTCCTTCCGTACCACGGTCCTATATAAGGTCCCAGATTGCGCAATCGACTCCATTCAAATTCTCCCCGCTTACTGACATCTAGAGGAAGGCGTATGCAGTATATGTAGCCCCATAGCTTGCATGGGGACTTATAAACTGACCCTAGAACAGGGACCTCGATTTCTGAAATCTCACTCCCTGATAGGAAATGTGCTGCAGAATCAGTTCTGTTTCACTCAGAGAAATAATTCAAATGGTTTTAGAAACTAGAGTATTTTCTATCCAATAGTAATAATAATATACATATTGTACGAGCAAGAATTGAGTACGAGGCAGTTTAATTTGGGAACTCGTTTTTCCAAGATCGAAATAGCACCCCCCATAGGCTCAAGAGGTTAATTAACTGTACGATCCTCTTTTAGATAAACACCTATCAAGGTCACTTCAACAATCAAATGCCAGTGTCTGTCTAAATACATTGATGACAAACCTTAACATTGTCGATATTTGGAGACTGACTCAACAGATAGGGATTATTCTTTCTTTTCGTCAGTTCATAAATCATATTCCAGAATTGACTTTTTTGTTGGACTCCAAACTAATTTCAGCAGCTGAGTCGGTTACCTACCACCCTATTCTAATTACGGACCACTCTCCTCTGTCCATGGTGCTGAAACTTGACAATATCAGGTCGGCGACCGTGGCGCTTAGACGCATATCTGTTGAAAGATGAGGCTTTTTGTCAGTATTTGAAGGAGCAGATTGCCTTTTTCCTTGGAGCTAACGACACTGGGGATTTTGACGACTCCACCCTTTGGGAATCTGTAAAGGCTGTGATTAGAGGTTACATTATTTGTTATACATCAGAGAGGAAGAAATGTGCCAATACTGGGCTGGGAGAAATTGAGACTTAGGAGAATGTTTTTAGGACTGAATTCGTTTTAGGACGAATTCCTCGAATTCAGTCCTTGAGAAGATCACAAAGTTGAAATATGAATACAATACCATCCTTTCGAAACGGGTGGGCTCTTTACTTGCTAGAACGCAACAAAGTTATTTTGAACTGGGTGACAAACCACATAAATGATTAGCAAGACAGCAAAGGCATGTACAGGCATCTAGAGCTATTCACAAAATTAAAGACAAGAAGGGTAAAATAGTAACAGATCCGCAGGATATTAATAAATGCTTTGCGCAGTTTTACTCAGAGCTATACCAATCAAAATGGGATGCTGCTGATCCACAAACTAGGGAACACTTTCTCACTGAATGTGAACTTCCTAAACTAGACAAGGGGGCAGCTGCTGCACTCGATGCTGGGATAACTTTAGAGGAAATTAACACAGCGATAGCACAAGTTCCAAACAGAAATGCCCCTGGGCCCGATGGATATGTAATAGAATTTTATAAGAAGTACTGCTCCAGTCTAGCTCCACTTATGTTGCAAATGTTTAAACATGCCAAAGAAAATGCCAAACTCCCGCAAACACTGTATGAGGCTACAATAGCACTGATCTTAAAAAAAGATAGAGATTCCATGGAGATGTCGTCTTATTGCCCCGTGTCGTTACTCCCCATAGAAAATAAGGTGTTGACAAAGATATTGGCAAACCGATTGAAAAAATAAATTTCTGACATAATACACCCTGACCAGACAGGTTTTATCGGCAGGCAGCCTAGTGGTTAGAGCGATGGACTTGTAACCGAAAGGTTGCAAGATCGAATCCCTGAGCTGACAAGGTAAAAATCTGTCGTTTTCACCCTGAATAAGGCAGTTAACCCACTGTTCCTAGGCCGTTATTGAAAATAAGAATTTATTCTTAACTGACTTGCCTAGTTAAATAAAGGTAAAAATATAATCCCGGGCCGACATATACTACAATTTGAGACGCCTTTTCAACGTAATGTATCATGATCATAAAGTTAAGGCAGTGGTAATTGCTCTTGACGCAGAGAAGGCATTTGATCAGATTGAGTGGAAGTATATGATGTCGGTTCTGGAGCATTTGGGGTTTGGACAGGGTTGCCCTGTTTCGCCTGCTCTCTTCGTTATTGCCATGGAACCTTGCTACTCTCATTCGGGCATGTGCCGATATCGCTCCGGTTAAAATAAAAGGCACACAGCACAAAATGTCCCTATATGCAGACAATGTTCTTTTGTTTTCATCCAAGCCTAACACTTCTATTCCCCCTTTACTTAACTTGATAAATACGTTCAGCTCCTTCTCTGGCTACAAGATAAACTGGCAACAAAAGCGAATTGATGCCCATATCACGGCCTGTGGATATTCAATTTCTGCAATCTACCCCATTTAGAACAGTGATGGACAAGTTCACAAGCCTTGGCATTGTAGTGACAAGAACTTAATCAGCTATTGAAAGTGAATTGGGACATGAAAATGTATCAGCTTAAACAAAATATAGATTTTTGGAAAACTCTGCCTATCTCCTTGATTGGTCGTATAAACGCTATTAACATGGTTGTCCTACCCAGGTTTCTTTACCTCTTCCAATGTCTACCCAATTTCATACCACAAAGCTATTTTAAGAAACTGCATTCAGTAGTAATTCCATTTTTATGGGATAAAAACAAGGCAGCCAGAATTTCAAAGAAGCATTTATACAAGTACAAGATAGAGATGGGCTTTGGCCTTCCTCACTTTAAACCGTATTATTGGGCTGCAAATCTGAACATTGTGTCTTTCTGGAGGGAAAGTTTACCTGGGATGTGACAGAATGATATGCCTTCATGGCTTTTGATTGAGCAGGTCTCCTGTCAACGTTCCTCACTCCCTGTATTTGTTAACAGTCCAGCATATGTGGAAAACACCACTTATGACTCTAACCCAGTCATTTGCCACACTCTTACGATCTGGAAACAGATGAGGTATTTTCTTAACATACCTACTGTATACATTGACTGCCCGATTTGCTTAACTCATGCTTTCCACCCTGCATTGGATGATATGGTGTTTTCACAGTGGAGGGAGAAGGGGCTCACAACAATTGGTAACTTATATATTGATGGTCATTTAACTTCCATTCAACAATTACAGGGTAAGTTTAACATGCCAACAACACATATTTTCAGATACCTCCCTATCAGGAATTTCTTAAGGACACATATCCCACAGTATAATATTAAGCCCAATAATCCTACATTAGATAGCCTGATCCAAACCCCATTCAAAAGGGTCGGTCTCTAGACTGTATGATGTGCTACAGGCCCACATAGAGGTATCCACAGACACTATTAAAAGGGCTTGGGTAGATCTCAGATGAGGACTGGGTAGAAGCTCTCAGGAGTATAAACCACATTTCAGTGAATGCCAGACACAACCGTGTACAGTTTAAGGTGATACACAGGTTACATTACTCAAGTGTATTTCTATTTCTGTCTCCCACTCCTGTCTTACACATACACTCTCTCACACACCATTACACTCTGGTTCTCCCATCTTGCTTCCTTACTTTTTTTCCTCCCTCTCTTTCTCCCCCTATTCAAATGATCTGGGGTTGAGAAGTTGATGAAGTGATGGGACAGAATTCTCTCTTTGTTCAGTTTGGCCCGTTCCTCCCCTCCCTCTTTCCTCACAGATACACATTCACATCATTCTGTTCGGTCTCACACAGAGAAACTCAGTGTTGTGTTTCACTTGTTCCCTCATCTCACTTCCTGTTCACTAAACTCAAAACTCCTAAGCTCTGCATACTTTTGCTAAGTGAACAAGAACAGTCACAAACCTTCCCATCTGAAACAATGCACTCAATTGAACAGTGTGTTTAGTTTAGTTTAATCATATTAGTTGGTAATGTGATTAGCGGTTCCTGCAAACTGTTCAAAGTAGTTATTAATCTGTTTTTTTGGGCAGTTTATTTGAGTAGGAGATTCAAGTGAATATTGAATGATTTGAGTTGCTGATTTGTGGTCTGTCACTGTGCAGGTGAATGTGGGGAAGATGGACTCTCCCATAGAGAAGTGGAATCTGATCATAGGAAACCTGGCGTTAAAACAGGTAAACACACACACACTGTCAGCTTCATAGCGAGCAGCAATGTTTTTTGCCACTGAGCAAATTTCAGCGCAAACTTGAACGTTGTGAAAATGTTGTACAACTTCCAGCACGTGTTTAATGTGAAGACTGAGGCTGTACCCACTTTAAGTTAGTTATAACAGTGGCCAAGTAAGCTGCTATGGATATTTGATCTACCAGTGGCCTACCATAAAAAAACTATGGAGAAAATGCACCCATAACATTTTAACATGGAAATAGCTGTTCTATCATTCAGCCTGCAGTAGCAGGCAATGTATGGTGTTCAATGTATGCCTACATTCCATGATACTTTTGAAAAAACATGCAGGGCTTGACATTAAACGGTTTATCCACTTGTCCGTCTGAAAGCGAGATGACTGAACATGTTGTGTTGCTTGATGCAAGAAACCACTTTACAAAATACAATGTATTATTATTCCCATGCCATTATTACAGAGAATCACACAAATTATGCTACCCTCTGCCTATTGGCTACTTAGCTTATTCAAGCCTGTCTCAAAATACAACACTGCCCCTTTAAGACAAAAAAAAAGCTTTTCAAAGAATTCTAGAAATGTACACGTTTTGTGCTCTTGTAGGAAGCAATCAAACCTCTATTGCTGACTACAAATTATAACTGGGCTAATAACTCATTAACTAGCAAAGGAAAATAACAGAATGTGCACGTGGCTTCATGCAACTCTCGCTTTGATCTCAAAAAAAGCACATCTACTCATGACCGCTCATGCTGTAAACACTGTCCAGTTCAAAGTAAATGGCACAGATACATATGACGATGGTCTATTTGCATGTAGGCCCACTGCGGCTCTGGTTATGCTGCACAGGTCTGTGTAGAGTACGGACTGAGTCGTGCGTGTCAATGCAATAGAATCCTACTCCAATGCGTTTTGCCTACATCAAATGTGTTGCTTAGTTTGTTGTGTTTCGGTATGTTACATTGGAAGTGGTTAATATTGCGTTGACTCGATCACAATTGCCACAGTAAAGGGAAACGTTGATCTTTTCTTAACAAGCCTATGCAATATTAACCAATTAGAAAAGATACTGTAGCAATGAGGTTTGTGCAGTAAGCTATAGGCCCAATACATTATCACCGCATATTGGCTATGCTTGAATTACCCTGCCAATGCATTGTTGTTCGGGCCAAATATCCCTCCGCTTTCCCTTTCCTTCACTGACCATGACCAAAAAGGGAGAACGTCTTCCAGCTGATAGCAAACTCGAGTCGCCCCGCATTATTTCTGCCTCATGCACAAATTCATGTTGTTACTCCTATGAACAGAGAAAGTGTAATATTCCTGGATATTAAAAAGACCCAAGCCGCTAATAACAACAACGCAAGCCTATAGGTTTCACTGTCCTACTCATTCATTACATTTACATTTACATTTAAGTCATTTAGCAGACGCTCTTATCCAGAGCGACTTACAAATTGGTGCATTCACCTTATGATATCCAGTGGAACAACCACTTTACAATAGTGCATCTAAATCTTTTAGGGGGGGGGGGGGGGGGGTTAGAAGGATTACTTTATCCTATCCTAGGTATTCCTTAAAGAGGTGGGGTTTTAGGTGTCTCCGGAAGGTGGTGATTGACTCCGCTGACCTGGCGTCGTGAGGGAGTTTGTTCCACCATTGGGGTGCCAGAGCAGCGAACAGTTTTGACTGGGCTGAGCGGGAACTGTACTTCCTCAGAGGTAGGGAGGCGAGCAGGCCAGAGGTGGATGAACGCAGTGCCCTTGTTTGGGTTTAGGGCCTGATCAGAGCCTGAAGGTACGGAGGTGCCGTTCCCCTCACAGCTCCGTAGGCAAGCACCATGGTCTTGTAGCGGATGCGAGCTTCAACTGGAAGCCAGTGGAGAGAGCGGAGGAGCGGGGTGACGTGAGAGAACTTGGGAAAGTTGAACACCAGACGGGCTGCGGCGTTCTGGATGAGTTGTAGGGGTTTAATGGCACAGGCAGGGAGCCCAGCCAACAGCGAGTTGCAGTTTTACTGCTGCAGTGCTTGTTGCAGCGCTGAGTGGAAATAGGAAGAACATGTATTTTATGGCTTATAAAAGTGTTGAATACAAAGTGTTGACAGTGCTGAGAGAGAAGTTAAACATGAACTCACTCATAAAAACAGCAGCTCTTTGCTGTATTTGTTGAGTCTCCCTCTAGTCATGGTTTTAAACGTTTTGAAATCTCACAGTATCAACTTTTCTCTAGCTTTCTGTTATGCCTGCTACGTTACTGCAGACACGGTCATCTAAGCCATCCAATTGGCCTGCGGTAGGCTTATAGTGCAATTGATTTGCCCGCCAGATACATTAATTGGTTCAAAATAGCAACAGTTCTCCTACCCGGTATGCAGGGCAGCTGAATCGGGTTCACCTACCGCCAACAGGCCGAGACCAAAATATATAAAAATAGGAACTTTAGGCTTTTTCGTTGTTTTTTTTTTTACAGAAATCTTTGGCAATCAACTAGGAATGCCTGGGTGAACACTGCTCTAGAAAGTTGAGTAAAGTTCAATCTCATGCTTCTCACAGTGAGCTAATATTTGTTCTGTGTGGCAGTCCCGGGGGAGCTGCGCGCCCGTGTTCGGCTTAGAGGGATCATTGGCGAGCGGTGTTGAATTTGTGCCCTTATCTCCCGATCTGTCTATCTGCGTAGTGTGTGTACTTCTGGTTAGTACTTGTGGTGATTATTGACTGAGTGATGGATAGTGTTCAAGCACACAGTGTTTAATGGCCCCTTGACGAAGTGTCTTCAATGTTGATAGTGTATCATATAAAAGGAAAACATTGTTAGAAAAACAGGTTTATGTTATTCCTGTTAACCCTGCCCCCACACCTCTCCCTTTCTCTCATTCCCTATATTCCTTCTCCCTCTGTCATCCTCTCTCTCTTTCTAGGTACAGGCTACAGTAGTAGGCTTCCTGGCAGCAGTGGCGGCAGTGGTTCTGGGTTGGATCCCAGAGGGGAAGTTCCAGATGAGTCATGCTGTGCTGCTCTGCTCTGCCAGCGTGGCCACTGCCTTCATTGCCTCTATGCTACAGGGTACAGACACACACACACACACACACACACACACATGTACTCTGATATGGAATAGGCGCTGTCAGACAGTCAGCCACATATTATCACCTACTGCTGATGGGTGTCATGCTATATATTAGTAACACACACATGGAAGGTTGAGGTATGTGCAGGCATGTCGCCCTGACCTCTGTACCGTCTGAACCCCAGGCTTCATCATGGTGGGAGTGATCGTGGGCTCCAAGAAGACGGGCATCAACCCCGACAACGTTGCTACGCCCATCGCCGCCAGCTTTGGTGACCTCATCACCCTGGCCATCCTGGCCTGGATCAGCCAGGGGCTCTACAACTGCCTGGGTGAGAGGAGGAGGGTTTGGACTGGATACTTCCATCTGGAAATAAGACACAAAACCAGTCAACTAGTTTTTACCCTCTATATTGAGTTCACAATCCTTCACTTCATCCTTCCTCTGTTTTATTTCCTCTTGAAAAAGGTGAGTAATACACTGCTCAAAAAAATAAAGGGAACACTTAAACAACACAATGTAACTCCAAGTCAATCACACTTCTGTGAAATCAAACTGTCCACTTAGGAAGCAACACTGATTGACAATAAATTTCACATGCTGTTGTGCAAATGGAATAGACAAAAGGTGGAAATTATAGGCAATTAGTAAGACACCCCCAAAAAAGGAGTGATTCTGCAGGTGGTGACCACAGACCACTTCTCAGTTCCTATGCTTTCTGGCTGATGTTTTGGTCACTTTTGAATGCTGGCGGTGCTTTCACTCTAGTGGTAGCATGAGACGGAGTCTACAACCCACACAAGTGGCTCAGGTAGTGCAGCTCATCCAGGATGGCACATCAATGCGAGCTGTGGCAAGAAGGTTTGCTGTGTCTGTCAGCGTAGTGTCCAGAGCATGGAGGCGCTACCAGGAGACAGGCCAGTACATCAGGAAACGTGGAGGAGGCCATAGGAGGGCAACAACCCAGCAGCAGGTCCGCTACCTCCGCCTTTGTGCAAGGAGGTGCACTGCCAGAGCCCTGCAAAATGACCTCCAGCAGGCCACAAATGTGCATGTGTCTGCTCAAACGGTCAGAAACGGACTCCATGAGGGTGGTATGAGGGCCCGACGTCCACAGGTGGGGGTTGTGCTTACAGCCCAACACCGTGCAGGATGTTTGGCATTTGCCAGAGAACACCAAGATTGGCAAATTCGCCACTGGCGCCCTGTGCTCTTCACAGATGAAAGCAGGTTCACACTGAGCACGTGACAGAGTCTGGAGACGCTGTGGAGAACGTTCTGCTGCCTGCAACATCCTCCAGCATGATCGGTTTGGCGGTGGGTCAGTCATGGTGTGGGGTGGCATTTCTTTGTGGGGCTGCACAGCCCTCCATGTGCTCGCCAGAGGTAGCCTGACTGCCATTAGGTACCGAGATGAGATCCTCAGACCCCTTGTGAGACCATATGCTGACACATGCACATTTGTGGCCTGCTGGAGGTCATTTTGCAGGGCTCTGGCAGTGCACCTCCTTGCACAAAGGCGGAGGTAGCGGTCCTGCTGCTGGGTTGTTGCCCTCCTATGGCCTCCTCCACGTCTCCTGATGTACTGGCCTGTCTCCTGGTAGCGCCTCCATGCTCTGGACACTATGCTGACAGACACAGCAAACCTTTTTGCCACAGCTCGCATTGATGTGCCATCCTGGATGAGCTGCACTATCTGAGCCACTTGTGTGGGTTGTAGACTCCGTCTCATGCTACCACTAGAGTGAGAGCACCGCCAGCATTCAAAAGTGACCAAAACATCAGCCAGGAAGCATAGGAACTGAGAAGTGGTGTGTGGACACCACCTGCAGAACCACTCCTTTTTTGGGGGTGTCTTACTAATTGCCTATAATTTCCACCTTTTGTCTATTCCATTTGCACAACAGCATGTGAAATTTATTGTCAATCAGTGTTGCTTCCTAAGTGGACAGTTTGATTTCACAGAAGTGTGATTGACTTGGAGTTACATTGTGTTGTTTAAGTGTTCCCTTTATTTTTTTGAGCAGTGTATATCTGTCCAACAGTGTAAAGAAATGGTCCATTTGGAATCAGACTGCATCGTTCAACCACTAGATGGCACTCTTACGCTGTTATTTTTTGTGTCATTACTGGTAATTCATCAGAACAGACCATATCTTTCTCTCCCTCGCTTTCCCTCTCTCCATCTCCCACAAAATAGTCCATATTTAATATATGCCATGCCCAGCCTCACACACGCTTCCTCGCGTTACATTACCCAACACAGTGGACCAGCAAGCGTTTCCCTTGGAAAGTGTATTTTACTAACCTTGACGTGTCTGAGCCCTATGAAACAAGCATTCATCACCAGAGACTCAAAATCTATGAAAGGCTACAGTAAAACCTCTGAGATAATTTAATAGAAGAGTTCATACCAGCTCAGTAAATCTGTCTGGCCTAAGTTGTCCTGATACGACCCATACCAGCTCACTGTTTGTCAACTGATTTAACTTGTAATATATGCTGGCTCCTTTCCTGTTTCAAATGTGTTACGGGGAACGTATATATTTCCCAAATTGACCTTCTCCTGTAACATACAGTATATATATGTAACACATGTAAACCCTTTACTATTGCCCTTCCAGTTAGGACAGGCTGTGTTCCAAACGGCACCCTATTCCCTATGGGCCCTGGTCAAAAGTAGTGCACTACGTAGAGAATAGGGTGCCATTTGGGATGATACCACAAAGGACAGTGTCTCTGTTGTAAGGGCCAGCCGTGTCCGTCCCATCCGCGGTGTTCTGCCTAATTGGACTAATGTGCAGTTTACTCACAGCTAAAGTTAGTCATTTTAACCTGATGGTGTACAATATATATATATATACCCACACCCAAGGCCACGGTCGGCTACTGCAAACATTTATTTTAAGACCTAAATCTGAAACGTGGTGAGGGAATGGTGAACCACAGTGACACCCAGAGTCGAGGCTAAACCCAGGGACTGGTGGGTATACCGGTGTCATCATGACAGGGACTATTACCCAATTCCACCCACTGTGACTACATAGAGCTCCCTTCTCTGGGTTTTATATCTATGTCTTCAGGGGGTTGATGATGAGGGCCATTAAGTGTGTGGAATGGGATCATGGTGAGATGAAAATCTGGTAAGGAGACGGGGATGATGGAGTCACATATCTCACTACTAGGCACTAAGCAGGTGTTTTCCCCTTCTCTATTCTCCAACATGACTCTGATTTAGTGCTGTAATAATCATTCGATTTTGGCCAAATATTAAGTGTGTGCGCATGCAAATTTCAGTCTAAAGTAGACCCCTCCAAGGATTGTGTCTTGCTAGTGAGTGATGATCGGTTTCTCAGGTCTTTAAGTTAGATGTTCTGTAGCTACTGTACTGGGTCATGCAAATACAGAACTTCTTTGTTTTGTTATGAATCTCTGTTGTTTTCTTGCTCCCTGCTCTGTGTCACACTGTCTTTCCTGGGGAGCGGAGGGACAGTATCTCCCCCCCCTGCTCTGTGTCACACTGTCTTTCCTGGGGAGCGGAGGGACAGTATCTCCCCCCCTGCTCTGTGTCACACTGTCTTTCCTGGGGAGCGGAGGGACAGTATCTCCCCCCCTGCTCTGTGTCACACTGTCTTTCCTGGTGAGCGGAGGGACAGTATCTTCTCCCTGCTCTGTGTCACACTGTCTTTCCTGGGGAGCGGAGGGACAGTATCTCCCCCCCTGCTCTGTCAATCCTCATGCAGCTGAAGCTGATAAATTGTGTTTGTTGTTTTGTTGTTGTAACTCCCACCAGTTGTTTCACTCTGGGGATTACATCTGTTTTTAATTCTTTTTATTTTAATCCCTTTCCTCTGCCTCTCTCTCTCTCTGCCGCTCTCTGTCTGTCTGCCTTCATGTACATATCTACCTCTGCACATTGATCTGGTACTCCCTGTGTATAGCTCTATTCTTGTGTATAGCTATATTCTTGTGTATAGCTCTATTCGATCTTGTCTCATGTATTTTTTTCCTTTTGTGTTAGTTTTAAGTTCTGCATCGTTGGGAAATGTTCTTAAGCAAGCTTTTCACTGTAAAAGTCTGCACCAGTTATATTCGGCGCATGTGATGAATACAATTGGATTTGTCTCTCTCGCTCGCTGTCTGTCTCTGTAGACTCTCACCCGTACGCGTCGTCCCTGGTGTGTGCCTTCTTCCTGTCTCTGACTCCAGTGTGGATGGTGATCTCCTCCAAACACCCGGCCAGCCGCACCCTGCTCTACTCCGGCTGGGAGCCTGTCATCACAGCCATGGTCATCAGCAGGTGTGTGTGGATGCTCTCACTCACTGTCATAGAGGAATAGCAGCAGACTATTGTACATTCACGTGATGAGAATAATAGCACCATTTAATGTGTGAATGTTCTGTGCCCTGCAGTATCGGAGGTCTCATCTTGGACAAAACCGTGTCTGACCCGAACCTGGCTGGCATCGTGGTGTACACCCCTGTCATTAACGGTGAGACGCAATATCACTGACTGATTAAAGACACACTGTGTGGGTTTACAATGTGACTGACACACTGTGTGGGTTTACAATGTGACTGACACACTGTGTGGGTTTACAATGTGACTGACACACTGTGTGGGTTTACAATGTGACTGACACACTGTGTGGGTTTACAATGTGACTGACACACTGTGTGGGTTTACAATGTGACTGACAATGTGCACCAATTTGACTGAATTTACATTCAAACTTCATAGTTAGAAAAATAGTGAGTAATGGACTAAACACAAACGTCTGTCTCTATATCACTGCTACTGTCACCCTCCTCCCATCCTTACCGGGGGACCGTTGCCAAGGCTGTTGCTGGCATTTTGACAACCGGAGATCAGCTTTTAATTAAACATTGTTAATGAGAGACATTTAACTCGATGGAAGACGACAGTGTGCCTCTAATCGATGTTACTGCTGAGATGTCAACAAATCAGGAAATGGCTGTGTGATCTGGGAAGTGTGTGTGTCAGGGTGTGTGTGTCAGGGTGTGTAGGGGGACCACACAGACAAATGATTCTGGGGCTGTAAAAGGGAGGTTTCATCACCAACCCTGTAACTATCTGTGATTTACAACACATAGAGGTGGTTACTATCCTATAGGGAAGAGGAGATGACTAGACTGAGCATTTGATGCTTTCACTCTGAACATGCACAGTTCCTCTCTTCTAAACTGGATAGAGAATATAAGAAGATAGATGAGTGAAGCTGGTAAAGGAGATGGATGGGAGAGAGAAAGGAGACTTGAATGGGAGAAAGGAAAATGGAGATGAGATGTGAAGAGGCAGGCAGACCGTCCGTCTGTTGTCCCAGAGCTATTCCGATGGGGCGGGAGATAGTGGGAGACGGGACCCCCTGTGGTCTACCCTCACCCCACCCCTCCTGCCGTGAGACCCAGTGACACAAATTACAGCAGCTAGCCCCCCTGCTGAGGTGGAACCACCATTCTCCCCAGACCTCTGGAGGAGAGGGAGAAGAGGGATTGAATGGTGGAGTGGAGATGGATGAGAGGTGCAATGAAAATGAGGGATGTGGTGGAATGAGAAGGGCGGGGGTTAGGCAGGGAGGAGTGTGAGAGATGAAGAGTGGGGAAAGAGATAAGATTGTGGGGAGAGAGGCGTGAGGAGGGTGGGGAGTTCTATTTAGCCGCAACATGGAGAAGTTAAATGTCAGTAGAGAGACGGATTGGCAGCAAAGATTGGATTAAGTGGCCATAATCTCCGGGCAGCAGAGGTGTCTGTCCTCATTTAGGCCTGACTGATCAGGATAACAAGCACAAGAGGGGAGATAAGCCCAGCTACCCCAAAATATACCCATCTCTAAAACACAACCCCAAACTCTCTTTCTATCCCTTGCTGTCTGACAGACCACAGCCTCTCTCATCTCTTCCTCTACTTTCTGTCAGTGTTGTCTGTCTCATTGACCACAGCCTCTCTCATCTCCTCTACGTTCTGTCAGTGTTGTCTGTCTGACAGACCATAGCCTCTCTCATCTCCTCCTCTACTTTCTGTCAGTGTTGTCTGTCTGACAGACCACAGCCTCTCATCTCCTCCTCTACTTTCTTTCAGTGTTGTCTGTCTCATTGACCACAGCCTCTCTCATCTCCTCCTCTACTTTCTGTCAGTGTTGTCTGTCTCATTGACCACAGCCTCTCTCATCTCCTCCTCTACTTTCTGTCAGTGTTGTCTGTCTCATTGACCACAGCCTCCCTCATCTCCTCCTCTACTTTCTGTCAGTGTTGTCTGTCTCATTGACCACAGCCTCTCTCATCTCCTCCTCTACTTTCTGTCAGTGTTGTCTGTCTCATTGACCACAGCCTCTCTCATCTCCTCCTCTACTTTTTGTCAGTGTTGTCTGTCTCATTGACCACAGCCTCTCTCATCTCCTCCTCTACTTTTTGTCAGTGTTGTCTGTCTCATTGACCACAGCCTCTCTCATCTCCTCTACTTTCTGTCCGTGTTGTCTGTCTGACAGACCACAGCCTCTTTCATCTCCTCCTCTACTTTCTGTCAGTGTTGTCTGTCTCATTGACCACAGCCTCCCTCATCTCCTCTACTTTCTGTCAGTGTTGTCTGTCTCATTGACCACAGCCTCCCTCATCTCCTCTACTTTCTGTCAGTGTTGTCTGTCTGACAGACCACAGCCTCTCTCATCTCCTCCTCTACTTTCTGTCAGTGTTGTCTGTCTCATATACTATTTTTGGGTTGGAGTGGTTGTCTGGTCTGCCCACCTGGAAGCTGTGAGTGTTTCTACATTTCCTGTGCTGCGTGGCTAGACTACTCTGAGTCACCTGACTGACTGTGTGTGTGGATATAAATTGCCTTGTCCTGCTGTTCTCATGAGCAATGTTCCTCTGCTTGATACAAATGACAATCTATATGAGGAAGCTGAGCCGAATTAGATGGGGCACGCTCTTTCCCCCTACTTTCCCTGTCTTTGTCTATCCCCACCTCTCGCTTTTTCCCCTGCTCTCTCTCTCTTTCTCTCTCTCTGTAATGCAGTTATCCCACACAGTAATATGTATTCATTATGTCTCAGACTGTGGCGAAGCATCACTGCTGTCTCATGCTCCTTCTGGTTGAGGCCAGGCTGACGTGTTGAGCAATGTACTGAGATACAACACAACCTGGCTGCATTCCAAACCAAAACTCACACCCTTCCCTCTGTCCTAATGAATTTGGAAGGACTTGATATGTGAAAGTAATATGACAGAAACTACAGTACAACCCTGCTCTTTGGAGGGAGAGGTTGGGTTACCCTTAGATCTGTGGCTGGAAGGCATCAACTGTTTAGGGAAGGATACAAATCTGGGTCCTCGCGTTTCTCTCTAACCCTCACTTCCGTTTTATACTCAGCTGCCTCCAGTCAGCTCCAGCCCTAAGCCTGCCTGTTCTGTCTGTTCTCCAGGTATTGGGGGGAACCTGGTAGCCATCCAGTCTAGCCGTATCTCCACTCACCTGCACTTCCACAGTGCTCCTGGGGAGGTACCAGAGGAAGCCAAAGGCTGCTACTACCCCTGCCGCACCTTCTGTGGCACAGGTAAAGCACCTAACCAATACTCACTTAAACTGTGGAAATGTGATCTGTTTTAAACAGGGCATCCTACAGGACAGATTGCTTAACATAGAGATATTTCTCCCCCCCTTCAAGTCCATCTCGCTGTGATTTTAAGACATAAATTGTAGGTGCTGCAGAAGATCTACCCCATAAGTATCCCCAGTCAGTGTTTAGGATGACAGATACACAGGTTAGGAACCGTCTTAGCATCTGTTCTATTCTTAGACTCAGTTGCACAGTTCCAACTCCTCTCGTCTCCTCTCTCTCAGGAGCCAATCACCGTTCGGCCCAGGTGCTGCTCCTATTGGTGCTCCCGGGTCACCTGATCTTCCTGTACACCATCCACCTGATGAAGAGCGGCCACACCACCCTGACGCCTATCTTCATGACCGTCTACCTGGCTGCCGCCCTCTTTCAGGTCAGTGGTGTGTGTGTGATCAGGTGGTGGGGGATAGTTCCTTGGCAATCTACCCATAGTCTGCAAGTTCTTTTTCCAACTGTGACCTTCGTCTGAGCTTGAGAATTCACTGGCTGACATGACTTTCTATTAAAAGCTGTTATTTTGCGAGACACCGCTATTATTGTGACACTATCAAAAGCGAGCTGCGTTCAGAGACCCTTTTTCACTCTGCTTTCAAAACGCTTAAACATAAATGAACCACACGCATGATGAATGTCAACTTGAGATGAGAGTACTCTTTACAAAGTGACATTTGAAGGAAAATCAGGTGCGGCAGATAGCCTAGCGGTTAAGAACGTTGGGCCAGTACACTAGAAAGGTGGCTGGTTTGAATCCCCAAGCCCGACTAGGTGAAAAATCTGTTGACGTGCCCTTGAGCAAGGTACTTAACCCTAGTTGCTCCTGTAGATCGCTCTGGATAAGAGCATCTGATAAATGACTACAATGTAAATGTAGAAATGTGTGTATCCTAAGCATTCCTAGAGCTCTGTGATTTTATCCCTGAGGAAGTCTGACTTGTGTGTGTGTTACCGCTTTGATGGCATTCGGATCGATTTATGGAAGCAAAGGCTCAGAATGTGAGTTGGTGCTTATACTAAACGCACACCTAGAGGGTTGTTGTACACAGCAAGGCCTAACTGCCATCCTGGGAGTCTTGGTTCCATGGAACTTAGCTTTGATAGTCTGGGTGTCGATGCTTACTCACTGGTCTTTATAGGAAGGAAGACATATGTTAGTTGCCATTTCTCTTCAACTTCACTAGTGAGCCTTTTAACACTGTAAGATACTATGAGCAGGAGGGTATAGGATAACATTATTACAGTATTAACAGATTGAGAAGAGCTGTAGTTGTTTTAGAGCAGTGGTTCCCAACCAGGGGTACTAGGACACCTGGGGATATTTGGCCTATCCACAGGGGGTGCTTGAGCATACTCATGACACCATAGGCCTACTGGTAAAATGCACATGAGGTGGTACTTCAGAGGTACTCTGGGCAGAGCAAAATTCAGTTGGTGGTACAGTAACCAGAAAGGGTTGGGAACTACTGTTTTAGAGTGTTCAGCCGCGTGTAAATATGTTCGCTCTGTACCTTTTAAGGGAAGCAATAAGCAAACCACACTTTGCTGAAGTGAAAGTAAAGTGAAGAGACTTGTATCAGGCACAGAAACCCTACTCCTCGTCAGAAGTCTTGCTACATAACTACGCTGCGTTCGATCTCTGTGAGCGCCTTTTTAATCTAGGAATCTTAACAGTCAACATCAACACAGATGAGTTAAAAAAACGTTTACCTGTACAAGTAGTAACATAAACCTCATACCGTAGCATGATCACTTGTTAAACATGTCTGCCTTTGGTAAAGGTCTTTTTCACAATTAAGTAGTAAAACTGGCTGGTACTTTTTTTCAAATATTTAAATACAAAAGATTGGTTAGAATCAATGTCTGGCTTGCTTGACAACTCTGAATCCTTTATTGAGTTGGTTATTTTTAATATAGAGAGCCAACTGAGTCAAGGAAATGTTTTATGGTTTCAACTTTGGTCTCTGTCTAGATATGACCACCTCCAGCAGTCTCCTGTCTGAAGAGCAGTTCCTGTGTTCTATCTGTCTGGATGTGTTCACTGAGCCAGTCTCTATTCCATGTGGACACAACCTCTGCAAGGCCTGTATCAGTGGATACTGGGATACCAGTGACCTGTGCCAGTGTCCATTATGTAAGGAGATTTTCTACAGAGAACCTGAGCTTCGTGTCAACACAACGTTCAGAGAGGTTGTAAAGAATTTTAAGAAGATGAGAGTCAGAGGTAAAGATGAGTCCCCTGCCAAGCCTGAGAAGTATCCTGTGACTCCTGCACTGGGATGAAGGTCAAGGCCCTGAAGTCCTGCCTGGTGTGTCAGACCTCTTACTGTGAGACTCACCTTGAGCCTCATCAGAGAGTCCCAGCCTTAAAGAGACACAAGCTGATCAACCCTGTGGAGAACCTGGAAGACAGGATGTGTAAGAAGCACGACAGACCTCTAGAGCTGTTCTGTAGGACTGACCAGACTTGTGTGTGTCAGTTCTGCACTGAGACAGACCACAAGACTCATGACACTGTCCCTCTAGAGGAAGAGTATGGAGAGAGGAAGGCTCAGCTGAGGACGACTGAGGCAGAAGTTCAGCATATGATCCAGAAACGACTGCAGAAGGTTCAGGAGATCAAACACTCAGTAGATCTCAGCAAGAGAGAGGCAGAGAGAGAGATATCAGACAGTGTGCAGGTCTTCACTGATCTGGTGCGCTCCATTGAGAGAAGCCAGGCTGAGCTCATTGAGGTGATTGAGGAGAAGCAGAAAGCAGCAGAGAGGCATGCTGAAGGGCTCATTAAAGAGCTGGAGCAGGAAATCACTGAGCTACAGAGGAGAAGCACTGAACTGGAGCAGCTCTCACACACTGAGGACCGCCTCCACCTCCTACAGAGCTTCCCATCCCTCTACACCCCTTCACCCACCAAGGACTTGTCTGAGATATGGTGTTCACAGCGATCTGTGTGTGAAGACTGTGAGGAGAGCTGTGAATCGCTGTCCATATTTCTGCCCCAGTAATAATATAAGTGGTGAAAACTCTGCCCCTCTGATCATCACCTCTGTCAATCACCCAACATGATTTTTAATGTCACAACTAAGTGTCAGTCTTGAAGAGATGGTAGTGTAAAAATGACTATTTTAAAGGTCCTTAATAAGGATATCTGGTAATATCTCTCTGTCACATGAAAAGTTTGTATCAAATCAAATGTATTTATATAGCCCTTCGTACATCTGCTAATATCTCGAAGTTCTGTACAGAAACCCAGCCTAAAACCCCAAACAGCAAGCAATGCAGGTGTAGAAGCACGGTGGCTAGGAAAAACTCCCTAGAAAGGCCAAAACCTAGGAAGAAACCTAGAGAGGAACCAGGCTATGAGGGGTGGCCAGTCCTCTTCTGGCTGTGCCGGGTGGAGATTATAACAGAACATGGCCAAGATGGATGATTTAGCTTATTAGTTATTCATAATTAACGTTTGGTTCCTGCATGTGTCTGGCACGTCTCCCATCTTAACTTAGAATATATTCTGGGCGTTCTGCCAAAAGGTCTGACGATGGGGTCATGACCGTCTCCCCCTCATATCTCTACCCAGCACCTACAGGAACCAATGATTGTATGAGACAATATGTACAATTCAAGGCTCTGTTCAGAGAACAAAATGTTCCTTCACACTAGCTATCTACTTCGATCTAACTAATTGTGGAAGACATTGATGATCCTGAATGGGCCTCTCTGTACTGTCCGTGTCAGACTTGAGAGGTGGGAAAGGCACAGCCGGAATTGCATGATGCCATCTCTGAAACCACTGAAGCCCCATTCAAAGAATCCTACCAAGGAAAGTGTGGGAAAGCAAAGGGAATTCTCTAAAGTAGAGGGAGACGGGGATAGAGGTTGAATTCTCAGAGAGAACACACAGTTCTTAGTATAGGGCAGAGTCGAGTGCAGCAGCTGAGGGTGTGAGTGTGTACTGGGGTTAGAGAGTGAGAGAGAGACTGTTGACTGGGAGATAACACCCTGAGCAAACACAGCACAGGTAACTTTCCACTCCTCAGAGAGAGAACAGCCTGAACAGGCACTGCACACTGGGGTTGCTCACAAGCATAGGGCAACACGTCTATTTACATGGCCACAGAAACATTGAAGCACTTTAGGACCAGCAGTTTAGTTTAAAGATACCACTGTCCTCTCTGTTGGACTGCAGACAAACAAGTTATTTTGTACTTTATAGCAGGCATGGAGGAGGGGGGGGGGGATAACTGCATCACATGTAAATACAATAAATCCTACTTTATTTAAGATGAATTGAATAGAATATATTCAACCTCTATCCCCGTCTCCCTCTACTTTAGAGAATTCCCTTTGCTTTCCCACACTTTCCTTGGTAGGATTCTTTGAATGGGGCTTCAGTGGTTTCAGAGATGGCATCATGCAATTCCTGCTGTGCCTTTCCCACCTCTCAAGTCTGACACGGACAGTACAGAGAGGCCCATCCAGGATCATCAATGTCTTCCACAATTAGTTAGATCGAAGTAGATAGCTAGTGTGAAGGAACATTTTGTTCTCTGCTCAGAGCCTTGAATTGTACATCTTGTCTCAGACAATCATTGGTTCCTGTAGGTGCTGGGTAGAGATATGAGGGGGAGACGGTCATGACCCCCTCCTCAGACCTTTTGGCAGAACACCCAGAATATGTTCTATAAGTTAAGATAGGAGACGTTGCCAGACACATGCAGGAACCAAACGTTAATTATGAATAACTAATAAGCTAAATCATGCAAATATACAGTGCATTCGGTAAGTATTCAGACCCCTTGACTTTTTCCACACTTTGTTTCCTCATCCATCTACACACAATAACCCATAATGACAAAGCAAAAACAGGTTTTTAGAAATGTTTGCAAATGTATTAAAAAAACAGCTGAAATATTACATTTGCGTAAGTATTTAGACCCTTTACTCAGTACTTTGTTGAAGCATCTTTGGCACCAATTACAGCTCGAGTCTTCTTGGGTATGACGCTACAAGCTTGGCACACCTGTATTTGGGGAGTTTCTCCCATTATTCTCTGCAGATCCTCTCAAGCTCTGTCAGGTTGGATGGGGAGCGTCGCTGCACAGCTATTTTCAGGTCTCTTCAGAGATGTTCGATTGGGTTCAAGTCCGTGGCTCTGGCTGGGTCCCTCAAGGACATTCAGAGACTTATCTCGAAGCCACTCCTGCGTTGTCTTGGCTGTGTGCTTAGGGTCGTAGTCCTTTTAGAAGGGGAACCATCGCCCCAGTCTGAGGTCCTGAGCGCTCTGGAGCAGGTTTTCATCAAGCATCTCTCTGTACTTTGCTCCGTTCATCTTTCCCTCGATCCTGACTTTTCTTCCAGTCCCTGCTGCTGAAAAATATCCCTCCAGCATGATGCTGATCTCGGTGGACCCAAATTTCTTTGATATAAGAATGATGGAGGGCATTGTGTTCTTAGGGACCTTCAATGCTACAGACAGTTTTTGGTACCCTTCCCCAGAACTGTGCCTCGGCACAATCCTGTGTCGGAGCTCCACGGACAATTCCTTCGACCTCATGGCTTGTTTTTTTCTCTGACATGCACTGCCAACAGTGGGACCTTATATATACAGGTGTGTGCTTTTCCAAATCATGTCCAATCAATTGAATTTACCACAGGTTGACTCCAATCAAGTTGTAGAAACATCTCAAGGATGATCAATGAAAACAGGATGTACCTGAGCTCAATTTCAAGTCTCATTGCAAAGGGTCTGAATACTTATGTACAGGTTCTGTTTTTTTAATTTGTAATAAATTTGCAAACAGTTCCAGAAACCTGTTTTTAGATGAGTCTTTTATGGGGTATTGTGTGTACATTTTGTAGGCAAAGAACAACAGCATTTAATACATTTTAGAATAAATCTGTAATGTGGAAAAGGGGAAGGGTCTAAACACTTTGCAGTGTAACTTGTCTTTGTAAGCAGTATATAAGAGAACTAACTGGACTGCCCCGGCACAGCTCCTGAAAGACGTGTACTACTTGGTGCATTAAGTTAGTTGGAACCTCTCACCTGATTAATGAAGAATGATTAATTTAAGATTGACTTCAGGTGTCCCTGGTGGTAATTTCCACGACACAAGCTAAACACGTCATTTCAAATGTTAGTGTGTAATTGAGATGGGACAGAGGAGCATCATGACCTTCACCATTGTCTTACTGAGAGACCTGTTGGGGGGCTCCCGAGTGGCGCAGCGGTCTAAGGCACTGCATCTCAGTGCAAGAGGTGTCGCTACAGTCCCTGGTTCGCCGTGATTGGGAGTCCCATAGGGCGGCGCACAATTGGCCCAGCGTCGTCCAGGGTAGGCCGTCATTGTAAATAAGAATTTGTTCTTAATCCAGGTTTGGCCGGGGTAGGTTAAATACATTTGAGTCAGAATCTATATCTGTGGACCCATCTCCTAATTTCTTACCATGTCCTAATCGGGTCAAAGTTCTGTACCAGATGTGCTGCTAATTTTACCAGGCCGGTCCATTAAGAACAAATTCTTATTTACAATGACGGCCCGGCAAGAAGCCTCCTGTGGGGCAGGGGCCTGGATTAAAAATTTAAAAAAGACAAGACGGACAACACAGATGGAAGACACTTGAAGGGAGACCTATGGCAACAACACAACCTGGCACAAACCTTAAGGGCAGACAACAGCACGAAGTACAGAAAAGGCAGAGACCAAGCACATCACACAAAACAGCTACAAATGTCAATGAGTGTCCAACTATCCAGTTTAAGTGATTTGCAGATCGTTCCAGTCGCTAGCTGCAGCGAACTGGAAAGAGGAACGTCCCAGGGATGTGTTAGCTTTGAGGACCTTTAACAGAATGTGACTGGAAAATCAGGTGTTGTATGTAGAGGATGAGGGTTGCAAAAGGTATCTTGGATAGGGGGAGTGGTGCCTAAGAGAATTTTAGAAATTAGCAGAGGATCTTGTGTTGAGTATGTAGAGATGGCCAGTTAACAGAGGAGTATAGAGTCCTATAAGGAGCATTTGTGATGGCCAAATCTGATGGAATCTGATTGCCGAATGGTAAAGAACATCTAGCCGCTCGAGCACCGTTACTGGCCGATCTGTATATTACGTTTCCGTAATGGGTAGGATGGTCATCTGAATCAGGGTTAGTTTGTCAGATGGGGTGAAGGAGGAGTGATTACGATACAGAAAACCTAGATGTAACCTTAGCCTGCAACCTGGATATATGCTCCGAGAAGGACAAACTACTGTCTAGCCAGAATTGGCTGGTGTGAAAAGGGATGGCAGGGAGAAAGAGGTATTAGATAGGTATGTTTCTGTTGCTTATTAATTATTCTGGCATTTCACATCAGTTTTCCAAGCAAACACATTCAAAGCACACACTTGAAAACAAACAAAGACACTCGCTTTAGACCAAACACATTCAAAGCACACACTTGAAAACAAACAAAGACACTCGCTTTAGACCAAACCCATTCAAAGCACACACTTGAAAACAAACAAAGACACTCGCTTTAGACCAAACACATTCAAAGCGTTTCCTGTATAAATCTTTTTCATTAGAAAGATGGAGACAAAGGGCTGATGCAGGATCCCATCCAGCCGCAGGACATCAAACAGTGTCTGGTTCCATTCTGGAGTCTTCTCCTCTGCTCTCTTCTCTGCATTAATTAGACCATTCTAGTTAATACTGTTATGGTGGAAGGGGAGGTTGGACGTCGTTCTCTCTGGTTGATTGTCTCTTAAAACGTATATAGACAACGCGATTTGGGGAGAGTTTTTAAACTCTTTTAAACATTTTATTCTGTTGATTGTCTGTGTGTTGGGGGTCTGTCGAAGGGGTATTTGATGGACAGTGACACTCAATAAAAGGACAGAGTGGAAAGAAGATTGAACTTGATAGACCGAGACAAGGAGAGAGGGCTTTAAGAGAAAGAGGAAGTGTTTGATTCCCTGCTCTGTCACAAGGAGTAAAGTCAGTGTTATTTCAGGCTACCTACTTTGTACGCTACCCACTATGTGTGACGAGGCAAATAGACTTTGTCGTGTGACCCTTGGGGGTTTCCGTACTTAACGCGTTCTGCATAGAGGCAGACATTTCAAAGCCAGCATTCTTAGAATTCTAGATGAACCGAGGAATTCAGACACACCTATGAAACACACACCGTTACAAATAATTCCCTCTTTATCCCAAGACGTGGTTGGTATATGCTTCTTGTGATTTTGGTATTTGAAATGATCCATTTCCCTAAAATGTATTTGCTGCAGGTAACATTAGATTTCTCCTTATTTTCCTTTACATATGGTTATCAGTCGAATGCTTAGTTTTATTCCTTATAGTATAGCTGTCATACTGCCTCTCTGTCTCTGGTCGGGCTAATTGCATTGGGCAGAGATTCAAGCTCTTTGTTTTTTGGACAGTGAAACAGGAATAACATCAACCACTGGCAGGCAGTTTCTTTTCTCTAAAACACAATGGCCCAGCGCTCATCTCCATTCTCTCGCTCTCTCTCTCGGTCTCTTTCTCTCTCTCTCTCTCTCTCTCCTTATTCCTTGGCTCAGTTTTCTTTGTGTTTCCATGGTGTTTCTTAGAAAATGTATGTGTGTGTGCATCTGTTTATATTGGGGTTGTGATGTCTTACAATGATGTCTTACATTGATTTACACGTGTGATGGTAATTGTGTTGCTGTGTGATAGGTCTTTAAGCGAACTAACTTTAAGCTATCAGCGCTCTCTCATTCCCTCTCCCTCCCTTTATTATTACATGTTTCTCTTGTGCAGATTTACATTATGTAAAGTCATTCTGTATATTAAAGTCTTTGTGTGTGTGTGTGTGTGTGTGTGTCTCAGGTGTTCCTGTTGCTGTGTATAGCAGACTGGATGGTGTACTCTATGTGGCGTAGTGGTAAAGACCCAGACAGTTTCTCCATCCCCTACCTGACCGCCCTGGGCGACCTCCTGGGCACCGCCCTACTGGCCCTCAGCTTCCAATTCCTGTGGTACATCGGCGACCAGGACAGCGACGTGGGTGACTGAGATGACCCCTGATCCCTGGCAAAGGGGTCACGCCCGTGCCTCTACCCCTGACCCAGAACCCCTACCCCTTCTCTTATGCCTTGCGGGGTTGTCGCCGTTGAGGCAGTTTGCCTCGCTCAGCTATTGGTCGCTGGAACAATCCTCTGCCTCTCCTATTGTGCAGAGTAGCACTTAACAATATGCTGATTGAGCCAATGAGGAGCTACAGATGTTCATTTAGAAGAGAAAAAAAAAACGATATTATTTGGAAAGACATTTCTCTGCATCTGGTTCCTTTTTTCCATTCAACCAATGACATTGCATTCTAAAAAGCATATGCTTCTTACAGTGCAATTTATTAAGAGATTTGACCGTTGTTGTTTCGTTGCAACAAGTCACTTATATCCGGTGGACACTGCAAATTTAGCTGGAAGCCTTCAGTTAGTGAGATCAACGGGCTGCAGTGTTTAGTCCTGACAGAGGGGGAGATACATGGACAGACAGGGTGGAGAAAGGCCAGGTTACAGGAGGTACACAACTGGCCCTGGACAGCTAGGGCCAGGGTTTGCAGGGTTAGTCGCTGGATCAGCTGTTTTAGAGCTGGGATGGAACAAAAGCCTGCACACTATGCTGTTGTTACAGACTAGTATTGCCTTCCCCTGGTCCAAAGCTTTATATAGTCTATACTAGAGCACTGAGTCTACTCTCAGCCCAGACGATATGCATCTCACGCTCTATGGGTGCACTTCATATAGTCTCTCATTAAGGTCAGTCACAGATTGAACCTCAGTTGTTTATCTGTGTGGAGTTTCATGTAGCCATCTGTACCCTTAGTTTTGTTTTGCATGATCACAAGGAAGGACAAATAGAATTGGGGACAGCAGCCTGATCGTGACAGTTAACGGTACTCAAAGGAATCTATTGGATACCTGCTATTTTTTTACCTCTCGAGGGACTTGATTCTTTGCTCTCTCTATCTATCTATAATGGGGGTCCAGTCACATAGAGTAGGTACTATTGTGGCGTTTTGCAGTCAGGTCCCGCACGATCATGTGGTTTTGACCGTGGACGTTTACACGCAACGCACTCTGTTTACACGTATGTACGTATGTTCACTACGGTGGCTCTCTGCCGTTGATATTCCAATGAAATGTGCCTGCGGAGATTCACAGGGTGATGAGATGTTATTCTTTCTGATGCCATATTCCTTTCGTTTTCTGTTGGGTCTGTTGTTGTTTTCTAACCTCTAATAATGTGCTGTTAAAAGGGTTTGTTGTTTTCATATTCGCAATCTGTTCTCGGAAACAGAAGACGAATTACCATTTTGTGACTCATAAATGTTTAATAAATAAGCTGCCTTCAAATGTGTGATTATCCTGAGTGAAGATTTGCCGGTCCCTCAGAAAGGTTAATTGGATGTTGTAGTATTAGTGGTTGTTCAGTCAAAGCTCTTGTCTAAAGAGGTTTAGGATGAAATGCCTGTAGACAGGGAAGGACAAGATCAGCTCCGATTCAGACAAATCCGTGTATACCGACACTTCTCTGCAGTAAAGCAATGTTATGATTGAGGTGTTACTGTGGTAGAAATATATTGTGTGCTCTTTGGATGCCCTCAGGAGATCACTGGACAATCACTGTCTCTATCTCCTCCAGTCTCCATGGTAACACCAGTGTGGTATTTCACCTTTCGTGACCTTCACTCGATGAACACACACACACTCCTGTCTTTCTACCCTCTTCCTGTCACTGCTTCCTTCTCATTATGTCTTCTCATTCCCTCACTCCTTCTCTCATTCCCTTAGTTTCGCTCTCTAACCATTCTTTCTCAGCTCGCTCTCTCTTTCAGATGTGAGAGACCTGAGAGGTGGGAACAGCACCCCAGAGACATGTTGACATTACATGCTCCTTTGGGTGGGTACTTATATAAAAAAATGTCATATCATATCAACTGGTGTGTGAAGTTATGATATCTTGGCTATGTCACCTACAGGTCGATCTGTCTCTGGAGGTGTTATACATGTTAGAGGATTCGTTTGAAAGGTGTCAGATTTTTTTATTTTTTTTATTTTACCGTTATTTTACCAGGTAAGTTGACTGAGAACACATTCTCATTTGCAGCAACGACCTGGGGAATAGTTACAGGGGAGAGGAGGGGGATGAATGAGCCAATTGTAAACTGGGGATTATTAGGTGACCATGATGGTTTGAGGGCCAGATTTGGAATTTAGATTATGATTATGGAATTCATTGGAAGTGTGAAGAAGGGTTTACTATAATTGCTGAAGTTTAACTTGGCATAGAGTTGGAAAGAGAAAAGCATTTGAATAACAGCGTATGGACTCAGTCTGACAGTGGTGAAAGTTTTATACATTATAGTATCTCTACATTCTGATGCCTTGCAAATAGAGTTGCATGGCAAAAATAAAGATATTCTCTGGTTCTGGACATCAAAGATGAGCTTGAGCAGTAGTCCTTAACCCTCTCCTGGGAAAGATCAGAGATAGAGATGATCTAGAACATTAACCTAGAGAGGATCTAGAACATTAACCTAGAGAGGATCTAGAACATTAACCTAGGGAGGATCTAGAACATTAATCTAGGGAGGATCTAGAACATTAACCTAGAGAGGATCTAGAACATCAACCTAGGGATGATCTAGAACATTAACCTAGAAATGATCTAGAAAATGAACCTAGAGGATCTAGAACATTAACCTAGAGATGATCTAGAACATTAACCTAGAGATGATCTAGAACATTAACCTAGAGATGATCTAGAACATTAACCTAGAGATGATCTAGAGCATTAACCTAGGGAGGATCTAGAACATTAACCTAGAGATGATCTAGAACATTAACCTAGAAATGATCTAGAACATTAACCTAGAAATGATCTAGAACATTAACCTAGAGGATCTAGAACATTAACCTAGAGAAGATCTAGAACATTAACCTAGGAAGGATCTAGAACATTAATCTAGGGATGATCTAGAACATTAACCTAAGATAATCTAGAACATTAACCTAGAGAGGATCTAGAACATGTTTGTTGTAATGCTTGTTTCTGAATGCATCACAGTCCGTTGTCTGACCAATACTTAGTAGATCTGATGGTGAGAAGCATTCCAACCACATCCACCTTTTAGTTTCAACTAGGCCTAAGTCTATCCAATGGATTTCTCTTATCTTTTCATATTTGACAGTACTGATACCATGCTACATTAACCCATGTACCGTAATACGCCTTAATTTTTCTGTGGTTTTGTTCTTTCTCAGTGAAGTCAGAAGGCGTGAATCATGGAATCATGGAATCATGTACTGTATGACTGCAACACACACACACTCACTCTTAATTATCCATGCTTGTGGTATGTACAGTATTCTGTGGGCATGTAACAGTGTGCCTCTGTTGATGTCTAAACGCTCTGGTGTTAACGAGGGGTGCTGAACCTTGTATTGGGAGGAGGGGGACTGAGAGGGATACCGGGGGGGGGGGGGGGGGGGGGGTGACATTCAATGACATTGAAGCCTACTCCAGGGGTCTTCTCTGGGCTTACTGCCCTAACTGAAGGGAAAACTATAGCTGATTTACCCTGGAAGCTAATAGGAAACCCTGATTATTTTTCCCCTGATTATTTTCTCTCCAGTGATTTCAGAGTGTGCCTCTATGGAAACTCAATCGGCCCAGTGTTGCTGTGAGAGATAATCATAGCTGTTAAGGGTAAACGAAGTGAGGGTTATTAAAATGATAATCATCATCATTATCATACGTTTTCCTACTATGACTGAGAGAGAGAAAGGGATAGGTTGGAGATGGGAAATAACTGGTAGGAAAGAGACGTAAACGGAGAGTTTCCTCCCTCCCAGGGGTAAGATTCCTTGGTGACTGATGGTGGCGTCAGATGCCAGGTTTAACCTTCTGACCTGAACTGTGCTGTTGCCAAGAGTTCAAATAAGAACAGCTCAAGTCTTTTTTTTGTCTACAGTCGGCCTGGTTCATAATCTAACCGTGTCTTTATCACCTTTGAACCTACAGTAGGTTTTATACTGGCTATGTCACTGAGGGGGACTGGGAGGAATCGATGACGCTGTCAGCAGGGCCCGATGACTCAGCCTAGTACATTCACTCTACTGAGGAAGTGAAACACCAATTGATTCTTCTTTACTTAGACCCCAATCGATCTCATTTGGCAAGAAACCCAGAAAGAGGGAGAAAGTGATAGCCACTGGGTGGGTGGTGAACATTAATTTGAGGTGGGAATCACACATCTGCGTGTGTGGCAACGTATGGAAGCCTGAGGGGGACACAGCCATGAGATACCCACAGTGACACAGCTCATATGGACACAGCAGCTGTTAACTTCCCTTCCCTACACATGAACACACACAAACACTCCCATGATGTGCCACTGTCCGCAGCCTCCCTCTAATGACAGGGTTTCTAGCCAATGAGAAGGCAGGGCCTTGGAAATAGGCTGGATGTATTTCTGACAGGAGTGGAGAAATGCCTCTGTATGTGGAGAGATGCTGGATGTATTTCTGACAGGAGTGGAGAAATGCCTCTGTATGTGGAGAGATGCTGGATGTATTTCTGACAGGAGTGGAGAAATGCCTCTGTATGTGGAGAGATGCTGGATGTATTTCTGACAGGAGTGGAGAAATGCCTCTGTATGTGGAGAGATGCTGGATGTATTTCTGACAGGAGTGGAGAAATGCCTCTGTATGTGGAGAGATGCTGGATGTATTTCTGACAGGAGTGGAGAAATGCCTCTGTATGTGGAGAGATGCTGGATGTATTTCTGACAGGAGTGGAGAAATGCCTCTGTATGTGGAGAGATGCTGGATGTATTTCTGACAGGAGTGGAGAAATGCCTCTGTATGTGGAGAGATGCTGGATGTATTTCTGACAGGAGTGGAGAAATGCCTCTGTATGTGGGGAGATGCTGGATGTATTAGAATGGGACTATTAACTTGTTTCCGATGTCTTGGAAAAAGCAGGTGGTGGAATTTACAGTGGTAGTAAGTTTCATGCATAACTTTGTATTGTGTTGTAGTTCTCTGGGTGGGTTATCTCTGCTTATATTAGGGATTGATATGTAGTTTAGAAAGGTGGTAGGAGACAGTACTGTGTTTTTAATAATGAGAGACTGATCTGTGGCGAGATAGGGATGAGAACGTTCCAACTCTTTTTTTCTTTCTTTTTTTATAGATTCCGTGGCCCTGGCCATTTCTTCAAAGGTGCCCACTTGAAAGGAACCACCGTGCTGAGCACAAGGTCTGTATAATGAGAGCTCAGGACCTTTCCACAGAGAGCAGGCTGTATACATGCACTGGAACAAGTGGCCATATTGGGACGGATTCAAACCCAGTTGTTGACATTGAGAAAGTGCCCTATGTGAACTACAGGGTGCAATAAATAGCAGATGCCTCAGTGACTCAGCATTTGGTTGATTCATCAGCATAGCAGCAGCTTTACACCAGTTATAATTGTACTTTCACAGTTCGTCAAATGTCTGTCATTAGCTAGTTTAGCTAGATAAGTGTTCTGAGTGTGAAGGAGCCACTGGCTCTCCGAGTAACGATCTCACCTCTAGTACACAGGGTTGTAGGTTCAATCCCAGGCTCAGCTCTTGAGTGTAGTTGAGTTGACACTCAGTAATGGTTGGAAGGCTGGTAGATATCATGAGGTAAATACCTGGGGTTGCCTCTCCTGCAAAAAGCATCAGTCATGGATAAAATCTAACTGTCCACTTTTATTACTCCGTATAAGAGCAGCTACCAATGTGGACCACACATGACAGCTGGTACGTTATACGTACCACATGAATATACTTCCATCATGGAGCACAAGAATGTCTCAGGAGTAACCATGGTAACCCGGGAAATTGTTTTGGCAGACCGACATGTGCAGGCTTTTCACAAACAAAACAGATGGCATGTGTTGTAATGCCAAGCTTGGAATCATCAGGTGGCATGGGTTGACGAGACGATATCCATGCCAACCAGAGAATACCCATGAAACCACTGGGCAGTGAGTGATAATCAAATCAAGTTTATTTTATATAGCCCTTCATACATCAGCTAATATCTCGAAGTTCTGTACAGAAACCCAGCCTAAAACCCCAAACAGCAAGCAATGCAGGTGTAGAAGCACGGCGGCTAGGAAAAACTCCCTAGAAAGGCCAAAACCTTGGAAGAAACCTAGAGAGGAACCAGGCTATGAGGGGTGGCTGTCCTCTTCTGGCTGTGCCGGGTGGAGATTATAACAGAACATGGCCAAGATGTTCAAATGTTCATAAATGATCAGCATGGTCATATAATAATCAGGAGTAAATGTCAGTTGGCTTTTCATAGCCGATCATTAAGAGTATCTCTACCGCTCCTGCGGTCTCTAGAGAGTTGAAAACAGCAGGTCTGGGACAGGTAGCACATCCGGTGGACAGGTCAGGGTTCCATAGCCGCAGGCAGAACAGTTGAAACTGGAACAGCAGCAAGGCCAGGTGGACTGGGGACAGCAAGGAGTCATCATGCCCGGTAGTCCTGACGCATGGTCCTAGGGCTCAGGTCCTCCGAGAGAGAGAAAGGAGGAGAGAATTAGAGAGAGCATACTTAAATTCACACAGGCGTTAGCGTTTGATAATGTGACAAATGTGTGTGTGGGATTAGCGTTTGATATATAGAATTTGGTGTGTTTGTTGTGTCTGTGTTCGCACACTTGCTTGTCTGCAGAGTGAAGAAAAAAACAGTAGTCCGGGGCATCTGGTTTGAGTTTGAGGCGTTTTATTGTGAAAACATCAGACAGAATGAACCAGAATGAACACTGCCGGGGAATCACAACTCCTCTCCCACTACCTGCAGTCAATATATTCAATTATTCATGTTTCTGGTGAGAGGGCCTTGACGATGAACCAACAGTCTGTCCCGTGAGAAAAGTCCAGGTGTGTTGCCATGGAGACCCCCAGGAGAAATGTTGTGTAGTCGTTGGTGAATGAATGAATAAATAAATACAACGTAGCCTGTTTGAGTTCCTGGAGTTACTCTAAGGCAGAGCAGGTACAATACAGTACAGAGCGACCTCCAATATATATATATGTATGTATATATATATATATATATACACACACACACACACACACACACCTCAGACACACACTCGTTGGTACAGCACATAGTGACCTCTCCGACACAAGCCGGCCGATGACATGGTATCTAACAGCAGAGTAGCCAGCCTAGACTGTCAACAACATTGATTTAAGTGAACACACCTCAACACACACTCTCACCATCTGGCAACGGATGAGAACACTGAAACTAGCACACAGAGATCTGAGGGTTGAAGTGTGGATTTGAAGGGTGTACGTACAACCTCTGAGCAACACAGAGCCACAGAAAACCATTCAGTATCTGAAGGCTTAGGAGAGGAGGGAAGATCTGAGCAGAGAAAGCATTTCTAAAACCCTCTATTTGCAAATCCTCTTGATGTGGTCACATGAGTCTACACGTGATCTGTGTTAGTGTGTGGGATGCTGTTTTACAACATTCATCTGACAGTTGATGAGGGAGAGTGTGTGTGTGGACTGACCAATCAGATGACAGTAAAGTGCTCCAATGAGAAAAATGAAAAGGCACAGATCATTTCAGCACCCATTGACTCTGTCTGTGGTGACCCTATAAAAAGGTACTGTCTGTGGTGACTGGAGTGCCCTGTGGTCATGTACTATAGGCTATGTAGGAGGCAACCATAGAATGGATTGGACAGAATCATTGAAATTAACAAAATGATCATGGTTCCATTCAACACACGTATGCTGCAGGTAATATCTAAGAAACTGTGTTCTATCTATATGTTATATTTCTATGAGGTCAATGAAAAATGTGGAAGCTGCTGTGGAGTGTTGCTGACAGAGGAACATGGAAAACCATAATTAAGATAGGGAAAGGAAAGAGCTCTATTACCATTCCAGGCTTTGGTTTCTGTGCATTTTGAGTGGGAGATCTGCTCTAACAACCTTCCAGTGATTTCAACAGTTGACAATATTTCGAACATTTCTGAAAAGCCTCATGGTCTGAGAGTTGGTACCAAAGGGCTAATTCGTAACAGCAGGAAACGTCATGGTGACCCTTTTATGTGTAACACAAAGGAAGTTCCATGGGCATTATGGGGAGGTTTTCACTGTTGCACAGAGATGGATTGGATAAGAATATCTCATAGATATAAAGATAAAAACATAATCCCCCCCCCAAAAACACTGACAGATAACTGCCCCATCCATGCTTATCTCTGGCTAGAACCCCCGGCCCCAGAGTGGATATGTTTACGAATGTGCAGAGGGGCGTGCACTTCCTATGCTTCTGCATTTAGCAACACAGTAAATATGTAATTCAGTCCAACAATAGACGTCGTTCTCCAACATAAATATACCCGTACACTCGTCAATAAATACTTACAGCACAGGAACACTAAATGGACATGTCAGAATTGGAATCAGGTGGATTTATAGGTAGAGTGAGCTAGGATATGGAATAAGAATGGAGAATATATATATATTTTTGAATCAGGTCAGAACTTCCACAGGGATCGTTAGGCTGGGCTTCTGTGGGATTTTAACAGCTCTGTTTGTATAAGAAGCCTGCCCTGTTCCTGTTGTGAGGGTAGAGATCACTGCCACTGTCCAAAAACCCACTTCTGTTTTTATATGGGGCCATTTTGAGAGAGAGGTTGGAGTAAAAAGGAGAGGACTCCATAACTGTTTGCAGAGTTGTGAAGCCTTTGGGTAAAGTGTCTCATTTTGGAGGCTAAATAGGCAGTTAGAGATAAGCTGAGTGTGTGGTGTTTTAAATGTGTCCATACCCAACCATCCCCCTCTCCCTCCGTACCTCACTTACCAACCCTCACTAGAGTACAGCTGCTGAGTAAGAGGCTGCGTGGCATCAACATCAGCGGGTGTGTGTGTGTGTGTGTGTGTGTGTGTGTGTGTGTGTGTGTGTGTGTGTGAGAGCTCAGAATGCTCCCATTGTTTCTGTAAGTGGATGGGGTCGGAGATGTAGGCCAAATCAATAGCCTTCCTCTTTATCAGAGCGCTATGTGAAGGGCCTTGTTCCTCCAAACCGTTTGCTAATTATAACGACACATACATGCAAACACACCACAACTGCCACCAATATTTTAGAAGCTATGACAAAATGAGGTGAGCCTGTCATTAGTCACCCCACCTGTCTAAACTAACGGTCAGAGGAACAGATGAATATAGTAGTGATCACTTCCTCTGTGCTGCTGTTACTTCTGCTCAGACCTAGCAACATAAAAATACACAACTTTCCCAATAAACGTCCCTCTCTCTTTGAAGCCTGAATGGAAGAAGAATGACAAAGGTGTGTAAAGAATAAAGAGGACTCCCTCCCTCCCAGCTTGGCTAATTAGATGGCCTTCTCTCTCCCTCCGTCGCCCACTCCTGCACTGTGTATACGACTCTCCGTGATCCCATAGACTACACAGAGTAATGATTACACCGCACTTTCACCTGAGGAGGGCGGACACGGACCTGACTTTCACCGCCAGACTCAAAGGTAGACGGTTCTATTATCGATTATTATGAAGTCAACCACTGCTGTTGTTTCTGATTCTGACCAGTAGTCTGCACTGTAGATATGTGTGTAGAATACTTTTTTCATGCTATAGTTTGTTTTCAATCACAGGATTGTAAATGTTTTGTAAATTATTGGATGTACCGAAAAGTACTGATAAGTTGAGTTGACTGTCCCTTTCTGTCATTGGCAGTGTTCCAACCCTTTGGCACCAGGCTCAGTTGACTAAGGGGGAGAGAGGGAATAACTCTAAATCCCATGGAATATCCCAGTTCTCACGCACAGAGAAACCAAAGCCTTGGACCTAACTTTATTGTATTGTACGCCCTTCGGGAAAAAGGAAGACAATTCAAATGTTACCATTAACAGTGTACCGGAGGCAACTCAGGACAAAAAACATGAAAAACAAAACTCATAAAAACAATTTTATCTTTTTAAAAAATCTGCCAAGAAAGAAAATATTAAAATCTTCCTCCCTCTCATCTACCACACCCACCCCCGACAGTAAAAGTAATTTAAATAATATTTGTTATTGCTGCTCGCAGCAATGTCTTGGTTTTATTGTCTGATGAAAACATTGGTCGTCGTGGGGGGCATGGCCCGTGGGCAGGGTTATGGCCCTCCCTGGTTTTGGGGCGTGGTGTGGGCAGATTTATGAGATCATGTCCCTTAAACCCTTTCACAGCCACACGGGCCATCTCTTCTTCAGTTCCTCTCTGGGTCAGTGGGAGGCACCTAACACCTGTCAATCACTCCTTCTGACCACTTCCTGTGGCTCAAAGCCTCGAGGGTGCTCAGTGTCTTTCTAAAATGGCCGCCTTTTCAGATCCTGCTGTGGGAGTCTGAGGCCTCACCAGGCAAACCTCAGGATTCAGGAGTTCTTTTCACCTATGACGATGGCGATCTTGACAGCATAGCTACTACTTTAGAGCAGTTGGCTGTAAATTGTAGCTCCACTGTTTACGCCTGATGGTTCTAGAGGTTTTTAGAGCAAAGTTCATAGCCAGCTATAATGAGGAGGGCTTGAGGTGGAGCCAAGAGCCAGTTTACTTATCAAATGTATAATTGGTGGGTGGTATCAAACACACCCAGGATACAGCACACTGAAGGACATGGGTGTGTTTTACAATTTGACGGAGTTTCGTGATTGTTCGTTATAAAATATGCTCAGCTCCCATGATGCTTTGGGGCCAGAGCACGTGCATGCGAGGCCACCGTTTGCTGTGCAGATTCCAAAGCAGCCTAATTGGTCAAGAGTCCCACCTCATGTACATACAGAACACACATCGACCACTCTCCAGGAGTCCTGCTTCTCTCCTCTGTTCCCTCTTAGAAAACCTCTGACATCAGCTCCACCCGAACCCTGCATTCTGATGCTATAGGATCTCCACTTCCTCCCTTTTCACCTTCAGGACAATGCTGATTGGATAACCAAAAATCTTTCACGTCAAATCGGATCCAGCACCTTTCCTCAATCTCTGTCCCTCCCATTCACCTCAGTCCTTCCTGTTCACCCCCCAGAAACAGCGATGACAGTTTTTGAATAAAGCTTCCGCAAAAATATCTATTCTCTTCTTTCTCTGTTCTTTTTTTCTTCTCTTAATAAAAGTGGATCGTGCCCAGAGTCCCAGCTGGCTAGTCATGTCCTGGTCCTCTAGTCGTTAGTCCAGTCGCAGATAGCTTGGCATGGAATAGTTGAACATGAGGAAGTCCAGTTTATACAGCTGGAAGAGCTGGCTGTGCTGCTGGGAGCTGATGTTGCTGAAGAACTGGGCCGTCATGCTGTCTGTGGTGCGGGTGGACTTGGCGTAGGTCGGGAAGCGCAGCGACTCGCCCACCCCCGCCAGTCGCAGAACGTAGTTGGCGTCTTCCTCCAGGGTTTCGTACTTGCCTACCAGGTCATAGTGGATGTGACAGGGGTGGCACAGCTGGTACACCGTCTGCCAGTGCTCGTTGAGTGGGCCGTCGCGTTGGGTGGCCGGGTCGACAAGATACTCGGCGAACTCCCGGAACTTGACGTCGGCGCCGCTGAGCAGCGCCTCCTGCGTGGCGTCCTTGCGGTAGCGGCGGACGATCTTGGTGCCGAAGCGGCGGTGGAAGGAGGAGTTGTACTTGAGGGTGAACTTGTTGCGGTAAGCGGAGACGAGCCTTTCGAAGGGCTCCCGGACGAACAGGAACTTGAGGTAGCTCTTGAGGCGGTGGTTGATCTCAGCGATGCTGTACTGGTTCAGATATTTCAGGTTGGACGGGACGTGGGCCTCGTTGGAAGGGATCTCCATAGGGTCACTGGGATGGAGAGAAATAAAGACCATGAGGACCAGAATAAAAACACAAACAATGAAAAGTATCTAAATTGTCGGAGTGGTAGTAATAGTAACAGCAGTTATAAACACTGAGTATACAAAACATTGAGAACACCTGATCTTTCCATGACAGACTGACCAGGTGAATCCAGGTGAAATCTATGATCCCTTGGTGATATCACTTGTTAAACTCTTTGGGCTAGGGGGCAGTATTTTGACATCGGGATGAAAAGCGTGCCCAAAGTAAACTACCTGTTACTCAGGCCCAGAAGCTAGGGTATACATATAATTGGTAGATTTGGATAGAAAACACTAAAGTTTCTAAAACTGTTCAAATAATGTCTGTGAGTATAACAGAACTGATATGGCAGGCAAAAATCCGAGGTCAAACCATCCAGAAGAAAAAGGACTGAGCTACCACTGTTTCCAATGGCTGTCATGTTTAATATGAAGGGAAAACCTCCCAATGTGCAGTTCCTAGGGCTTCCACTAGATGTCAGTCTTTAGAAAGAGTTTCAGGCTTGTTTTTTGGAAATTTAGATAGAAAAACTACAAAATCTAAGTGGCTCCCATTTTGGCTGTAGTGTTTTCATGCGCGTGGATGAGAGCGCGTTCTTTGTTGTTTATCTCCGGTAAAGACAATAACGATTCTCCGTCTTAAATTGTATCGTTTATTTACGTATTAGGATACCTGAGGTTTGATTATAAGCGTCGTTTGACTTGTTTGGAGAAGTTTATTGGTAACGTTTGGGATTCATTTTGTATGCATTTTGAAGGAGGGAAACCGGTGGATTATTGAATGAAGCGCGCCAGCTAAAACTGAGTTTTTGGGGATATAAAGAAGGACTTTATCGAACAAAAGGACCATATGTGCTGTAGCTGGGACCTTTTGGAGTACCATCAGAAGAAGATCTTCACAGGTAAGGCATTTATTTTATTGTTATTTCTGACTTTCGTGGCGCACCTGCATGGTTGAACATTTTTTTAATGATTTTGTGTGTGGGGCGCTGTCTTCAGATAATCGCATGGTGTGCTTTCGCCGTAAAGCCTTTTTGAAATCTGACACAGCGGCTGGTTTAACAAGAAGTTAAGCTTTTTTCTGATGTATGACACTTGTATTTTCATGAATGTTAAATATTACTATTTCTGTCATTTGAATTTCGCGCTCTGCAATTTCACCGGATGTTGTCGAGGTGGGTCGCTAATGGAACGCCTGCGCCAGAAAGGTTAAATAAGGATTTCTAAGCCTTGAGACAATTGAGACATGGATTGTGTATGTGTGCCATCCAGAGGGTGAATGGGCAAGACAAAAGATTTAAGTGCCTTTGAACGGAGTACGGTAGTAGATGCCAGGCGCACCGGTTTGTGTCAACCCCAGCAGCGTTGCAGTTCTTTTCACGCTCAACAGTTACCCGTGTGTATGAAGAATGGTCCACCACCCATCCAGTCACCTTGACACAACTGTGGGAAGCATTGGAGTCAACATGGGCCAGCATCCCTGTGGACCACTTTCGACACCTTGTAGAGTCCATGACCCAACGAACTGGCCAAAAGGGCTGGATGCAACTCAATATTAGGAAGGTTTTGTGTTATGTGTATAATTTTTTGTGACAGCGTAGTCGTATCAGTAGTAGTATTATAAATAAAACATTATCCACTATTCAGCTTTTTACATCTTTAATCGTTTATTTATTGTGTCCCTTTCAGAAAATGTGTCTTGCATGTTCTCAAATCTTAATAATAGTTTCCTGTGCTACTGACCTGTACTTGCCGCGTCCCGTGAGGACCATCATGACGCGTTTCCAGTTGCTGCAGGCCACCTTGGGGACATAGCAGTAGATGAGCTCATGCTCCTCATCCACCACCAGGTGTTTGAGGTCACCGGGGGTCAGGACCCGGCGCTTGCGGCTGGATGCACTGTGGGCCCGACATGACTCAGCTACATGGTCTCTCCTGGCCTGGTGGAGGATGGCGACACTGGAAAACTCAGACTGGGGGGGAGAGGGAGAGAGAGATTCATCTTCTGGAATACAAATGATGATCTATGGGGAGCTGACTATTACAATATGCATAGTTCTCATTTCATTCAACAGTAGCTCTCTTGACCCACACATTAACATTTCAGAATGAAGAAAGAAGGATGGGGGAAGAAGGGAGGGAATAATTGAAAGGGGAGAGGAGGAAGTGAGGGATGGATGTTCTTGATCTAAAGAGCAGGAATGTTTTCTTAGAGCTGGTGATTATTTTTGTTTTGTACCCTGAATAACCCTTTCAGGGAATTCCCTTGTTTCCCCGGGGACTCTAAATCGATCAGACCGTGCCCTGAGTCGCTGCACATTCTCAGACGCACACACAGCACGACAGCCAGTCAGTGCCACAGCTGTATGCCATACCAGAGAGTAGAGAATAGGACTAGGCCTTTGAGGAGGGTTGATAAAATAACTCCTGTCTGGGACAACCTCCATGCTCTCAGCACTTAACCAAACTAAAAGCTTTGTGTTAGTACTTGAACCCCCCCATTAACCATTTATCAAGTGACACGTATATACAGTATATGGCATCTGAGTAAACGTGAAGAAATTATGCTTGCACAACTAAATATAACTGTGTGACAGGTTCTGCCAGTTAAGATCAATTAGCCATTGAAGAGATCATGTGTATAGCACAGCGATGGGAAATATGATCAAACAAAAAGCTCAAAAGAGCAGACGCAGTGGGGTTATGATAGTTACACTTCATGTCACAGTCTATTACCCTTTAAGTAAAGCCCATTCCCTTTAAGAGGTAATCAGAGACTGATGGTCATGGGTGACAGAAACATCAACTCTGAGATATTACTACTACTGCTGTTATGGTCCCACGGGTGAAGTCTATTGTGCATCTAAAAATTGCATCATAATCCCTACATAGTGCACTACTTTTGACCAGGTCCTGGGCCCCAAAGTAGTGCACTATAGGAAATAGGGTGCCATTTCAGACACACTCTGTCTTTATCTGAGTTCCTGTCCTAAACACAGGTATGGACAGGTACTGTACTGTGTGTTTACATTCTATAGTATAGTAGTTGGAAAGCTGTGGTGGAGTTCCTTTGTATTCAGGAACCTTGGATGAAGACTGAGCTACAGCCATACACAGCAGAGAGACAGGACTGAGCTACAGCCATACACATCAGAGAGACAGGACTGAGCTACAGCCATACACATCAGAGAGACAGGACTGAGCTACAGCCATACACATCAGAGACAGGACTGCTAGTTTAACAAGGCATGCTAATCTCCCTCTGTCTTTCTACTGTATCTGTCTCTGTCATCTCTCTCCTCTCTCTCTACCATCTCCCTCTCTATCTCTCGACATGTCAACTTCACTTCTCCGCAAATTAGTTTGAGAGGCCCGAGAGACTGACTCAACAAACAAGTGATGCTAGATAATGAATGAGTCGGAGGGAAAAAAGTGACACCCTCCCCCTCATCTTTTTTCTCCCCCTCTTTTTCTTTGTCTTATCTCCACTACTACATTGTCATGCCACATCACATCAAAGCTGACTGGGAGGGAGAGACACTGTGAATACCAGCTCTTTGTTACGTGGAATTTTCACTTTTGCTCCTCGCAGGGCCATAAAGGCCCTAGACCACACTGAGCAGAACTTCATGGAGTGAAATAACATCTCTCTCAGTGGAGAACAAGTACTATAATTAACAGAGTGACAGAGAGAGAGGATCTTGGCATGTCTCCCCCTGCCCGTTGGATAGTTATCTTCCTGTCGTTTTATCTCCTCTCCTATCTGAGGAGCGAGGGAAGCTCTTATGTGGTGTTAATGATGGGAGGAGGAGATGGAGGTAGAAAAGGATATCAGAGATGTGTCTCTCCATAGAGACAGCCTACAGTGATGGAAGTCAGAGCTCACAAGGCCCCAAGTGATTCTGCCCTGCTGTTCCTATGGGAGAACAGACACTATCCAAGTCTGTCTCTGAGCCTCAACCTACAGCAACATACTGTAGAGTAACAGCGCAGACATTCAGTCTGCATACCGGTAAGTACATGAGCACAGCGCTCCTCTCCTGCCTGTGTTAGAAAGAGTCCTAGGGATCTGGATGAGCCATCGCTCTTTGACGGTCTCTCCCTCTCTGTAGTCGTGGTTTCTCAGACCCCTTGTATCAGATCAGCACTTCCTCTGTAACTACAATAAAGTCCTCGTCGATTGAGATTCTGTGTGTGTGATGTCTGTAGTCTCCAACGTCATCTCTTGTTCCATTCCCTCAGGGCGCGCAGTCAATCAAAAACGCCAGCACGTCTGATAGTGTTCATAGTTCGCAGAGTAGTGCAACTGACACAAAACCCTCGAACCACATTAGAGTGTTCGTGTGTGTGCTGTGTGTGTATGTGTACTGTGTGTGTATGCAGCAACATTTCCAGTTTGCTAAAATCAGTATGTCACTCCCTGACTCCATAAGTGAATATGCTAATATCAAGTCAAGCCTGTCACATTTTCACACATCAAACTAGCCTTTGGTGATGAGCCAAGAGACTGTGTTTGTATTCACATAAGCGTTCTCTCCTGTAACTGCACTTTTGTTAGTGAAATGTGTGAGTAATAAGGAGCTATTAATATCTGCGTTCCCATGTTTCATTTCATAATTGACTTAAGTCTTACTGAGGTTTGTTATGGTTATGATGTTGAAATATGCGATAGCTCCTCTTCTGCACAGCGCAGCTATAATAAATAGCCCATTGCAGTTCTGCTGATGGTCGCAAACACTAACGACTAACTCTTTATAGGCACAGGTGAAGTAGTAGAGGGGAGGGGAAGGAGAAACTAAAGGCTGGCGGCCTACATGAATACACTACAACTTGATTCACTCTGTTTTAGAGCAAATGTAGGATATGTGCTATAGAGGGAGAGAGAGAGGGAGGGAGGGAGAAGACTAAGAGAAAGAGAGACAGGGACAGAGAGTGATACAAAAAGTATTAAACAAGTGTAAAGGAAGCTATAAGATGTGCATCATGGCCTCCGTGGCCTCCAATTGCTCTTAAATACAAGTAAAACTAAATGCATGCTCTTCAACCGATCGCTGCCTGCACCTGCCCGCCTGTCCAACATCACTACTTTGGACGGCTCTGACTTAGAATATGTGGACAACTACAAATACCTAGGTGTCTGGTTAGACTGTAAACTCTCCTTCCAGACTCACATCAAGCATCTCCAATCCAAAGTTAAATCTAGAATCGGCTTCCTATTCCGCAACAAAGCATCCTTCACTCATGCTGCCAAACATACCCTTGTAAAACTGACCATCCTACCAATCCTCGACTTCGGTGATGTCATTTACAAAATAGCCTCCAAAACCCTACTCAATAAATTGGATGCAGTCTATCACAGTGCCATCCGTTTTGTCACCAAAGCCCCATATACTACCCACCACTGCGACCTGTACGCTCTCGTTGGCTGGCCCTCGCTTCACACTCGTCGCCAAACCCACTGGCTCCAGGTCATCTACAAGACCCTGCTAGGTAAAGTCCCCCCTTATCTCAGCTCGCTGGTCACCATAGCAACGCCCACCCGTAGCACACGCTCCAGCAGGTATATCTCTCTGGTCACCCCCAAAACCAATTCTTCCTTTGGCCGCCTCTCCTTCCAGTTCTCTGCTGCCAATGACTGGAACGAACTACAAAAATCTCTGAAACTGGAAACACTTATCTCCCTCACTAGCTTTAAGCACCAGCTGTCAGAGCAGCTCATACATTACTGCACCTGTACGTAGCCCATCTATAATTTAGCCCAAACAACTACCTCTTTACCTACTGTATTTATTTATTTTGCTCCTTTGCACCCCATTATTTCTATCTCTACTTTGCACCTTCTTCCACTGCAAACCAACCATTCCAGTGTTTTTTTACTTGCTATATTGTATTTACTTCACCACCATGGCCTTTTTATATTTTTATTTATTTATATATATATTTTGTTTGCCTTCACCTCCCTTATCTCACCTCACTTGCTCATATTGTATATAGACTTATTTTTCACTGTATTATTGACTGTATGTTTGTTTTACTCCATGTGTAACTATGTGTTGTTGTATGTGCCGAACTGCTTTGCTTTATCTTGGCCAGGTCGCAATTGTAAATGAGAACGTGTTCTCAATTTGCCTACCTGGTTAAATAAAGGTGAAAGAAATAAAAAAAATAAAAAATCATTAACCCTGGTGAGCGGACTCTCCTGAGGAGGCAGCAGGAAGAGGAGAGCCAGAGGGCAGAAGGACCAGCATCCTCCTCTCTGGACTGGACTACTGTAATAAACCTGTACTACAGTAATGACAGGGACAGGAGACAGAAAGACAGACAGGTAGAGGGAAGGAAAGGAAAGAGGGAGAAGGACAGACAGCCATAATTGTGGGCGGGACATCTGCATTCCAGTCTGAAATGGACAGAGACATCCAGCTGTAAATCCTGCTCCTGAACCTATACTACACCATACATCTGATGAAACTCTGAAATGGCTCCTACTTTGCAATTGTTCTACCTCTTCCATGTGTGTGTGTGTGTGTGTGTGTGTGTGTGTGTGTGTGTGTGTGTGTGTGTGTGTGTGTGTGTGTGTGTGTTTATAGGGCCCCATACTAAAACAGGCTCAATGTACTTCATCTTCTTCAGACCACGGGTGCTTCAACCCACCCACGCCTTATTCTCTACTCTATATGTCACAACAATTACATTCAACAAACTTGCCAGTGTGTACATACAACAACAAAAGAGCACCATTCTGTACTAACTTGTTTTTATTCAGACATTTGCAACAAAAATAAATAATCATAACATTTAAAACTATATAAATATATACAAAAATAAGACTCATACATATGAAAAAGTAGTAACAAAGACAAATAGAAACAAATGTGTTGATTTGGCACTCAAGCATCAATACATTACCCATCCCCCAACACTGTCAACCAAGAGTCAAGACTACATTACCCATCACCCAACACTGTCAACCAAGAGTCAAGACTACATTACCCATCCCCCAACACTGTCAACCAAGAGTCAAGACGAAACCAGTTCACCTTGGTGGTGTGCAGACTGGTTTTATATTATTCTTAACGATTTCACACAAACCAGAAAAACAAACAATATGTCTGTGAAACTATATATTCACAGTATTATGACTGAATTGTGGTTTGTTTGGTAGCATTTTGTAGTGTGACTGGTTTAACTAATTGCATTAGTACTGTACAAAGTTAGAGGTGCGATAGATAGATAGATTCCCCCGCCCCCCCTACCTCGGGCTTTCAGTGGGGAGGCCTGAGGTCAACCTACCCCCGCCCCCCTCCCCATCTAGTACTTCTTAGTGGGAGACCTTCCCAGGCAGTAGCCTACCTAGCTCACAAACTAGAATCAGTGCGCCCACTCCGACAAGGTTCATTGACCCACAGTCCCACACGGTGACATGATATCAAATAGGCGATAGAAAACCGATCGCGCAAAATGTCACCATTCCGATTTCTTTTTGTGCAGGCGCCCCAGGCCGCCCCCGGCAAGATGCCACCCTGGGCGGCTGCCCATGTTGCCTGTACCTAAATCCACCACTGCACCTTACTGCACCTCCATTTCAATCAGCTACAGTATACAACACCAAAAGAAAGATACACAGTAAGCTCTTGGCATCCTATACATTAGCCTACAGAGAACACACAGGAGAACATATATAGTACCCCTGCCGTGCACCTCTGTCATAACGATAGACTCACCCAACCCTTACAGGCCCTAGTCCATTACAAGAGAGAGGAGTTTGTTACATAACAGACAGGATCATGTTATTGACCAGGACCTGGCTGAGTCACGTCTGGATGGAAGTGTAGGTCTACTGACATCAAACTCCTTCAGCCAGAGAGTTTGTGTGTGTGTGTGTGTGTGTGTGTTTTCCCCTATTCTCTCCTAATCCACAGCTAAAAAGCCCCTTGAGACTATTACATTTAATCTCACACAATAATACAACAATCTGGTTTTGCGACATTGCCAAGGGTGAAAAGAGCAGAAAATAGAAAACTATTTATTTTCCCACCCAGCCGAGGAACTGCACAGCTGGCAAAGGCATTGTCTGAATTCCATTTTCAATTTTCTCATGCTCTTCTCCTAAATTGCATTTCAAAGCAACTGGGATAAACACGTCAGCATGCTACAAGCTGTACATTTCCGTGTGTGTGTGTGAGAGAGTGAAAGAGTTGCTCTCCGTCTCTCCACACTGGTCTACAACCAGCGATGTAGTGCAGCCGGAGTGCGGGGGAGCGACGCTCCCTCACTCTTTTCAATTTGACAATACACGGAGCGGGTAAAACCTTTTCTGAAAAATGTATTCTGAACAATTGTAAATTCATTTAATTTAATTACGACTAAAATGTCATGAAAAACAAGATAATGACAAACCAAATAAAGATTTATTTAATGTCTTCTCTGTGATATTTTGATGGTTAGGATGGTTAGCTGAAGCTGAAAAGTCATAAAAGAAAATGTCATGTGCCAAACCTCCGAGCGCACCACTAGGCACCACTAGGCACCACTAGAAAGGCTAAGTGTGATAACACCATCTGTTCTAATTCACTCACAAAACAGTGATTCAAGAAGATCTACATTCATATTCCCATGAAACTCATTGAGATCCATCAAATGGCTGACTTGGAGATGCAGTTTGGACGTTTCACCGGTTAAATGACTGACAATGATGGTGGCTTATTTTGACTTCAGGTAGCCTATTCCTAATTATATGTTTGAGGGTATTAAAAATGGAACATTTTCTTGAGGAAATATGAGTGGGCATAGGCAGACGTTGCAATTGAAATGCATCAACCAAGACAGGCTAATCAATTGTCTACATCTGTCGGTACAAACTTTGAGGAAATTATGACGTCATTTACAAAAAACTGCACCACTGTCTACACCCATGGACCTGCATCTCAAGACTGTCTCAAGGCAGATGTAATTTACATCCTGTAAGTAACGGCAGCCATTTTGTGCCCATGCCCCAGAATAGAAGCACTGCAGTTGGCAGGGTAACTGCTTTGCTGGCTGACACACTCACTCTCTCAATGCATTTATTATCAGTCTCTGTCATCCATTTGGGCTCAAAACAATGTCCACCACAGACTAATTATAGGCTAGTAGAGGTCTGGGTGCTCAGACCAGTGCTGCTGCTATCGTCAATCCACAGGCTTACAGACACACACAACAACACACAGTTATGATGAAATACAATAGCTATATAAAACAAGAGAACAGAACATATGTTTCACTGAATGACACCACCACATCCCAATCAGAGCAACTTCTTGAATTCCCATCTCCGGATCTGTCCCTCCCTCCCTCCCTATATGTTCTACTAGCCTGTTTCCACGGTGATTAAGATTAATTTGCAGGATTCCCAGGAAGGAATAATCCCTCACACGCCGTGTAACACAGAGGTGCTCCTGGCAGGAACGTAGGGAGAAAATGGAATCCAGCAGAGCGGGGCCAATAGTGTGACACTGACACACACACACACACACACACGTAAAAGAAACGCCTGAAACTAGATTCTCTACATCAGGGGCCCCAAATGGCAGAATTTAGCCCGCGGGTGGTTTTATTTGCACCCCCAAATTTTCAGAACAAAAAATGTATATTACTATATACAGAGCTCTCCGTAATTATTGGGATAGTGAAGCATTTCTTCTTATTTTGTCTCTATACTCCAATAGTTTGTATTTGAACTCAAAACTATTACTATGAGGTTAAAGTATAGATTATCTACTTTTATTTAAGGGTATTTGTGTACATACTGGTTTCACCATTTAGAAATGACAACACTTTTTATACATGGTCCCCCCCATTTAGGGGACCAAAAGTATTGGGACAAATTCACTTATATGTGTATTAGAGTAGTAAAAAGTTGAGTATTTGGTCCCATATTCCTAGCACACAATGACTACATCACACTTGTAACTCTACACATGTGTTACATCCATTTGCTGTTTGTTTTGGTTGCGTTTCAGATTATTTTGTACCAAATATAAATTAATTTGTAAATAATGTATTGTGTCATTTTGGAGTCACTTATAAAAGAATAGAATAGGTTTTTAAAAACTTTTACATTAATGTGGATGCTACCATTATGACAGATAATCCTGAATGACAGATTATTACTATTTTAAAATGTATTTATTTTGCTGGCCAGTTAGATTTTCAGATTAAAACTCAGTCTGTCGTTGACAGGAGAGATGATCAGAGGGGCAGAGTTTTTACCAGCATCATTAAGACATGGATTGAAGAATGGATATAGTTTCTCATTGAAGGTGCAGCCAGTGAAAGAGTAGATATGAGACCTGGCCTCCACATCATAAAAGGAGACCTGACCCTCCTCATAATCCACAAACACCCCCACCTTCTGGGGCTTCTCTCTCAGGGGGAGCAGGGCACTGGGGCTAGAAAGAGCCTTGTACTGTTCTCCATTCCTCAGCCAGACAGTCCAGTATCCATTCTTAGGGCTCAGTGTGATATTCCCCTTCCTGTTAATGGATTCTCTGGCCACTCCTACATCCCAGTCAGTCTTCCCCTTAACTGTCACCTCATAGTAGAATCTACCTGAAGAGAAACCCTTCTTTCCTAAGACATTTACACTTTCATCAAACCTCTTTGGGGTATTAGGACGATTTGTTTGTGTGTTTCTATATCTCACTTGTTTCCCATCCTCAGACAGGATGAGATTGGGATGTGCTGTATCAGAGTCCAGAGTCACATCCACTGCATACTGCTGAATCCTCTTAAATTCAGCACCAACACACAGATCAACACACAGGCTTTTCATTAAACTTATAAGAGTCTCCTCCAGCTGAGACACAGCTCTCCTCATAGTCCCCACACACAGATCACTGTGAACACTGATCCTAGACCAGTCCTTGGTGGGTGGAGGGGTGCAGAGGGATGGAAAGTTCTGTAGGAGGTAGAGGTGGTCCTCAGCGTGTGAGAGCTGCTCCAGCTCAGTGCTTCTCCTCTGTAGCTCAGTGATTTCCTGCTCCAGCTCTTTAATGAGCCCTTCAGCCTCCCTCTCTGCTGCTTTCTGCTTCTCCTCAATCACCTCAATGAGCTCAGCCTGGCTTCTCTCAATGGAGCGCACCAGATCAGTGAAGACCTGCACACTGTCTGATATCTCTCTCTCTGCCTCTCTCTTGCTGAGATCTACTGAGTGTTTGATCTCCTGAACCTTCTGCAGTCGTTTCTGGATCATATGCTGAACTTCTGCCTCAGTCGTCCTCAGCTGAGCCTTCCTCTCTCCACACTCTTCCTCTATAGGGACAGTCGCATGAGTCTTGTGGTCTGTCTCAGTGCAGAACTGACACACACAAGTCTGGTCACTCCTACAGAACAGCTCTAGAGGTCTGTCGTGCTTCTTACACATCCTGTCTTCCAGGTTCTCCACAGGGTTGATCAGCTTGTGTCTCTTTAAGGCTGGGACTCTCTGATGAGGCTCAAGGTGAGTCTCACAGTAAGAGGTCTGACACACCAGGCAGGACTTCAGGGCCTTGACCTTCATCCCAGTGCAGATGTCACAGGGCAATTCTACAATTATGTCAGGGCATTGGTGTGGGCTGCTGGTAGCTTTAACTTCAACTGTCTGTCTGAACTGAGCAGCCATCTCAGAAATGAAAGTATTGACAAACAGATCTGGTCTCCTATCAAATGTTTTTTTACACATTGGACACTGGCACAGGTCACTGGTATCCCAGTATCCACTGATACAGGCCTTGCAGTAGTTGTGTCCACATGGAATAGAGACTGGCTCAGTGAACAAATCCAGACAGACAGAGCACAGGAACTGCTCTTCAGACAGGAGACTGCTGGAGGTGGCCATATCTAGACAGACACCAAAGGTGAAACCATAAAACATTTAGTGGAATCAATGGAATTCATTTTCCACTTGATAGATTCAGCTTTAGAGTGGTCAATATTGTCTTACATGATATTAACAAATGTTGATACATGACGTTACAACATAGATACATCTTATAACTATAGGATAAAAAGTGTAACATAGTAGAATCTGGACAAATAAGTAAATCTAGACGGTAAACACAGTAAACGCTTATCTTCAACTTAACTTTCCACGTCAATCTCTCTACTCACCTGTATGTTTTCGTGGATGATATCTTTGTCCTTTCTGTTTGTGGTGTCAAAGGACAGGAGAGTCAGAGTATAGTCTGAATGTATTGCTGTTTAATAGATGTATGAAGTGCTGGAGAGTTTGGTCCTGTACACAATATACTGTGTCTCTCTACTTTAGTTTCAGTTCAGCAAGTTGACGTCAATAATGCTCCTCCTCACCAGATACTGCTGTGTGGTTCTCTTCCTGGAACAGTTAACCCTTTACATGGCTGAACTTTGGAACTGATTAATTTTAATTGTCATATTAATTAAAACAGTACTGAATAAACCAGTACAAAAGTCAATACAGCTTTCACATTACTCTTCCTAGAATCACTGCAGTCAACACACACACACACACACACACACACACACACACACACACACACACACACACACACACACACACACACACACACACACACACACACACACACACACACACCGTGTAGAGGACTTGGGGCAGTCTGTCTCTGACCCCTGCTGTTCTCCACTCCCACAGCCAGCATTCACAGGCCACGCAGGCACCAATCAACATACACACATACACACCCGCACCACAGCACCAGCTCACTGCCAGGAGAGAACACAATACATTCTGCTGGAATAGGTTCGTTCACCTCTCGTTCTCATACTAATCTCACCTGTAACTCCCCCTCCTCTCTTCCCTCTCTCTCTGTATTATAGAACCAGGAACCATCTGACAAGAACACTGCTCTGTCACCACACACACTATAAACCCTGACAAGGTTACTGTTTTATGGGGTAAAATCATATTTTCCACAGAGGGCAGACCAGGCGGTATGAGTTTTCCATGATGCCATTTATGAGGAGCAAGACCAGACAGAGAGCTGCCTGAAACCCTCTTACAGAGAAACAGTGTAACAAGGCTTCAGGTCAGTGAAATCCCATGAGAGGGCAGAGAGAAAAGATGGGAGAGTGGGAAGAAAAGAGGAGAGTGAGAGGAGAAAGATTGGAGAGAGAGAGAGGGAGAGGGGAGGAGAGTGATTGGAGAGTGGGAAGAAGAGAGGAGAAAGGGAGAGGGGAGGAGAGTGATTGGAGAGAGGGAAGAAGAGAGGAGAGGGAGAGGGGAGGAGAGTGATTGGAGAGAGGGAAGAAGAGAGGAGAGGGAGAGGGGAGGAGAGTGATTGGAGAGAGGGAAGAAGAGAGGAGAGGGAGAGGGGAGGAGAGTGATTGGAGAGAGGGAAGAAGAGAGGAGAGGGAGAGGGGAGGAGAGGGATTGGAGAGAGGGAAGAAGAGAGGAGAGGGAGAGGGGAGGAGAGTGATTGGGGAGAGGGGAGGAGAGGGGAGGAGAGGGGAGGAGAGGGAAAGGGTGCTCTGTTGAAAGGGATCCATGTCTATGGCAGCAGCACAACACAGGAAGTTTCCACTGTTTCTGACCAGACAACACAGACACATACTGTATACACACACCAGCATAGCCACACACCAGCACAGTGGCGCTGGCACACACACACACACACACACACAATAAGTGAGGTGACACTAAAACCCCACCCTGAAATGGCTGATTTAGATAAGAGGAGTGTGGGATATCTAATACCTCCACTATCCCATCTCTCCCTGCGTCAAGAAAATGTTGCAGTTTTAAAGCAAATTTTCTGCAATTCTACTGATTTTATCATGGGTAGATTTTTTTGGTGCAGTTTTACAGCTAATCTCCTGCAATTCTACAAAAAAATGTTAGCTGACATGAGTTAATTGAGTGACTGTCAGTGACTAACGAGAAACATTTCTAAACAAATTGTAACCAAATTTGGAAATCGCACCTTGTGCATTCTACTAGTCCAACTTCTCAACAGTAAATTGAGCCCCTGAGTGAAATCAATGATATATGGTATGGATAAAAGGATTGACAGTCCATGATGTCAGCATCACCATAATTTGAAGCTATAGGCTACATTGTGGTTTACTAGACATAAATTGTTTACAAACAATGGAGTAAACCAATATAGTATTTTGAGGTTATCAATGATATTATTCAATAATCAATGGATATAGAGCAGGGCTCTCCAACCCTGTTCCTGGAGAGCTACCGTCATGTAGGTTTTCACTCCAACCCTGTTCCTGGAGAGCTACCGTCATTTAGGTTTTCACTCCAACCCTGTTCCTGGAGAGCTACCGTCATGTAGGTTTTAACTCCAACCCTGTTCCCTGAGAGCTACCGTCATGTAGGTTCACTCCAACCCTGTTCCTGGAGAGCTACCGTCATGTAGGTTTTCACTCCAACCCTGTTCCCTGAGAGCTACCGTCATGTAGGTTTTCACTCCAACCCTGTTACTGGAGAGCTACCGTCATGTAGGTTTTCACTCCAACCCTGTTCCTGGAGAGCTACCGTCATGTAGGTTTTCACTCCAACCCTGTTCCTGGAGAGCTACCGTCATGTAGGTTTTCACTCCAACCCTGTTACTGGAGAGCTACCGTCATGTAGGTTTTCACTCCAACCCTGTTCCTGGAGAGCTACCGTCATGTAGGTTTTCACTCCAACCCTGTTCCTGGAGAGCTACCGTCATGTATGTTTTCACTCCAACCCTGTTACTGGAGAGCTACCGTCATGTAGGTTTTCACTCCAACCCTGTTCCTGGAGAGCTACCGTCATGTAGGTTTTCACTCCAACCCTGTTCCTGGAGAGCTACCGTCATGTAGGTTTTCACTCCAACCCTGTTCCTGGAGAGCTACCGTCATGTATGTTTTCACTCCAACCCTGTTTCTGGAGAGCTACCATCATGTATGTTTTCACTCCAACCCTGTTTCTGGAGAGCGACCCTCATGTAGGTTGTCACACCAAACCTGTTTCTGGAGAGCTACCATCATGTATGTTTTCACTAGTAGACGACGACCGGTCTACTACCGATGCACATTTGTGGCCTGCTGGTCATTTTGCAGGGCTCTGGCAGTGCTCCTCCTTGCACAAAGGCAGAGGTAGCGGTCCTGCTGCTGGGTTGTTGCCCTCCTACGGCCTCCTCCACATTTCCTGATGTACTGGCCTGTCTCCTGGTAGCGCCTCCATGCTCTGGACACTACGCTGACAGACACAGCAAACCTTCTTGCCACAGCTCGCATTGATGTGCCATCCTGGATGAGCTGCACTACCTGAGCAACTTGTGTGGGTTGTAGACTCCGTCTACTAGAGTGAAAGCACCGCCAGCATTCAAAAGTGACCAAAACATCAGCCAGGAAGCATAGGAACTGAGAAGTGGTCTGTGGTCACCACCTGCAGAACCACTCCTTTATTGGGGGTGTCTTGCTAATTGCCTATAATTTCCACCTTTTGTCTATTCCAATTGCACAACAGCATGTGAAATTTATTGTCAATCAGTGTTCCTTCCTAAGTGGACAGTTTGATTTCACAGAAGTGTGATTGACTTGGAGTTACATTGTGTTGTTTAAGTGTTCCCTTTATTTTTTTTAAACAGTGTATATCTACAAATCACTGAACCCTCTGCTCTCTGCGCCCACCACTCCTAGTAAACCGTGACATGAGACGAAAACCTACAGTAGGGTAGCTCTCCACGAACAAGGTTGGAGAGCCCGGATAAAGATAATTAATTTAAATATTCAAACAGCTGTAAACACAATTGTGGGCCTAAGGACAATTGCCACCTTCTCAAGGATATTGTCACGTTCCTGACCTGTTTTCCTTTGTTATGTATTTGTTTTAGTTGGTCAGGGCGTGAGTTGGGTGGGTTGGTCTAGGTTTGTTTTTCTATGTTGGGATTTTTGTGTTTGGCCTGGTATGATTCTCAATCAGAGACAGGTGTGTATCGTTTGTCCCTGATTGAGAGTCATACTAAGGCAGCCAGGGTTTCACTGGTGTTTTGTGGGTGTTTGTTTCCTGTGTCAGTGTTTGGGCCACACAGGACTGTTTTCAGGTTAGTCACGTTTGTAGAGTTTCGTAATTTGTAGTGTTTGTTGTTTGTTCATTAAAACATGAATACCTACTACTCCGCATCTTGGTCCGATCCATGCTCCTCCTCGTCTGAGGAGGAGAACGACTACGACAACCTTAACAGATATTGTTAAAAACAGAGGTTGAGAGATGTCCCACTAAAATATTGGTGAGAAAGACATTTTATACTTAGGGCATTGTACTAGTGTTTAACAAAAGGATGACAAATTTAACTGCAGATACAACAGGAGAAACTGTAAACGTGATGAAGTGCCACCTGTCCTCCTCACTCACTCTTTGTGGATCGGTGCTTCTGTTTGTGATGTCAAAAGAGACCCAAGACCAGACGTAGACTTCTGCAGATATTTATTTTGAAAGACTGCAAGATAAATGTCTTTCCATATTAGTTTCACTGTTGAGGAATGTTTATTTGTTTCACCAGCAAAATGACATTAAAATCATCCTCCTTGATTTTCTTCTTCTATGGTATTACGGCGGTTAAAGTTGCATGCCGCTGCCACCTACTGTAGGGGTGGTAAGCTATAGAAAAATATACATAGTAAAAAAATATATATTAATAATAAAACATCATACAATAACAATATATATACAAAAAATCCCCACCCACCACATATGATTTGATAATCCAAATCACATCCCTACACAGACTCAGGGGCCTGTGTGGACGGAATATTCATCAACAGGATTCCTTGTAATGCTGTAAAATCCCTGAGTCCCAAAAAACTTTCAGCCACACTCACAACGATGCCCATTTTGTCTGATTTCTTCTTTGTTTGCGCTGTGCAGTTTATAACCAATGCAATAAACATTACAAAGTCCAACTTTTTAACAGGCAACCACTGGGTTTCCTCACTCCATCCAACCATAGGGGTAGTCGGCGTGCACCAACCACTCCATCCAACCATAGGGGTAGTCGGCGTGCACCAACCACTCCATCCACCATACGGGGTAGTCAGCGTGCACCAACCACTCCATCCACCATACGGGGTAGTCAGCGTGCACCAACCACTCCATCCACCATACGGAGTAGTGAGCGTGCACCAACCCCTCCATCCACCATACGGGGTAGTCAGCGTGCACCAACCACTCCATCCACCATACGGAGTAGTGAGCGTGCACCAACCCCTCCATCCACCATACGGAGTAGTGAGCGTGAACCAACCCCTCCATCCACCATACGGGTCAGTCGGCGTGCACCCACCACTGGGCTTCCTCACTCCATCCACCATACGGGTCAGTCGGCGTGCACCCACCACTGGGCTTCCTCATTCCATCCACCATACGGGTCAGTCGGCGTGCACCCACCACTGGGCTTCCTCACTCCATCCACCATACGGGTCAGTCGGCGTGCACCAACCACTGGGCTTCCTCACTCCATCCACCATACGGGTCAGTCGGCGTGCACCCACCACTGGGCTTCCTCACTCCATCCACCATACGGGTCAGTCTGCGTGCACCCACCACTGGGCTTCCTCACTCCATCCACCATACGGGTCAGTCGGCGTGCACCCACCACTGGGCTTCCTCACTCCATCCACCATACGGGTCAGTCGGCGTGCACCAACCACTGGGCTTCCTCACTCCATCCACCATACGGGTCAGTCGGCGTGCACCCACCACTGGGCTTCCTCACTCCATCCACCATATGGGTCAGTCGGCGTGCACCCACCACTGGGCTTCCTCACTCCATCCACCATACGGGTCAGTCTGCGTGCACCCACCACTGGGCTTCCTCACTCCATCCACCATACGGGTCAGTCGACGTGCACCCACCACTGGGCTTCCTCACTCCATCCACCATACGGGTCAGTCTGCGTGCACCCACCACTGGGCTTCCTCACTCCATCCACCATACGGGTCAGTCAGCGTGCACCCACCACTGGGCTTCCTCACTCCATCCACCATACGGGTCAGTCGACGTGCACCCACCACTGGGCTTCCTCACTCCATCCACCATACGGGTCAGTCTGCGTGCACCCACCACTGGGCTTCCTCACTCCATCCACCATACGGGTCAGTCGGCGTGCACCCACCACTGGGCTTCCTCACTCCATCCACCATACGGGTCAGTCGGCGTGCACCCACCACTGGGCTTCCTCACTCCATCCACCATACGGGTCAGTCTGCGTGCACCAACCACTGCCTCTATTTCTTCAGTTACATCCTTTGCTCTCACTTCCAGCCCCACTCCAGAGATAACCCCCATGATAGGTGCCCTGCTTCGCAGATCCACACACAACACATTACAATTCTATATCTTTTTCAGGGGCAAAGCACGCACTTTCTGCTCCTCGGACACACAAAACCCCCAAATAAACAAATGGATTATTATTTTCTCTTCAAAACGGATCTCCCAGATATCTTGATCGAACAAGAACCCTCACTGGCTAAAGAACAGTCAGAACTAGGCTTGGATTTACTATTCCCCACGGCAACTTTACTTATCGTTTCCCTTTTTGTTTACCACTGTAATCCATTCCTTCTCTGTCTCATCACTCGATGGTCCATCAGTTTAAAAACCTCCTCCTCCGTCATCTTTCCAGTGAATTTCCTCCCTGCAGCAGTCCTCCTCCCCTCATAATACTGCCATGAGCTTTTATCTTCCTGGAATAGAGTTAAAGGGCAACTCCACCACTTGTCAACCTCATTTTCATTGTCTCACAATACCACTATCAACGTACACTACACGACCAAAAGTGTGTGGACACCTGCTCATATGAAGTTGGTCCCCCCTTTGCTGCTATAACAGCCTCCAGTCTTCTGGGAAGGCTTTCCACTAGATGTTGGAACACTGCTGCAGGGACTTGCTTCCATTCAGCCACAAAAGCATTAGTGAGGTTGGGGCACTGATGTTGGGTTAAAAAGTTATACACGGTCACATCAAAGTTAAAACATTTTTTAAAAACTGTGATTTTCAAACACTATGAGATTCGCGGTGACGTGGGGAGCAAGAAAATACCCTCCCTCTGGCTAGAAACTCATTGCAGGTTTTGAAAATCTTTTTTTTTTTTACTTTTAAAACCTACTGTACCCTGTGATGTCACAGAGGATTTTTTTTTGATCCCTTATCTTTTTACGGGTCATAAAAACTCACAATTTTCACATAATATTCTGTAGACACTGGTTTCGTGCTGAATATGAGGTTGAAAAGGGGAATAATTGCCCTTTAACCCTTTACATGGCTGAACTTTTTCTCTCAGGTGCTTATTTATAATTGTTTCAAGTTTGGATTTATGGCATGGCATGGGTTTAACGTCAACAATCAGATGTCCTGTCATATCTGTCTCTCTTTCATTCCTCTTCATTCATTCACTCACTTGTTATCTTACTCTATTCACAATGAATGTGCAGACAGGCAGACAGACAAGTTGCCATAACAGGTGACTTTATTTGTAAAGCATGAAATATGATTTTTGATACGCAGGGTAGCCTAGTGGATAGAGCGTTGGACTAGAAACCGAAAAGTTGCAAGATTGAATCCCCGAGCTGACAAGGTAAAAATCTGTCCTTCTGCCCCGGAACAAGGCAGTTAACCCACTGTTCTTAGGCAGTCATTGAAAATAATAATTTGTTCTTAACATACTTGCCATAAGAAGTTAAACAAAGGTTAAATAAAATAATAATAATAATTGTGGTGAGGAGACAGCAAAACCACAAAATAAACACACCATTTCCATATGATATCCACCTCAGCATACCTCCACTATTCCAAACGGATGTCATAGCCATCACTATTGTAAACATCGGGGACAGCAGGCCTACTAGAAAGAATTAAAATTGATTTCATTTTCTAAAAATCCTGAATTTTACTCCAGGCACATCCCAGTTCATTATAGGCGGATCAACATATATATACAGTGCAAACAATACATGAGCTTAAAAAACAAACATATCGCTTATATAATCTCATGATCAGAAATTCCTCTGAAATGTAACTCCCAGATATGAATCATACCTTGTTATGATCCTGGAGAGATGTTCTCATATCTAACAAGGCTGCTGCATACTGTAGGCTACTCATCATGTCTAACAGACTGACATGATGCTGATGATAACAAACAACCACGTCAGTAGGAATATTACAGTGAAATGTTCTCTGATGTAGGACAACACATTAAATGTACACATTTCAGTACATTTTCAGGTTTAACATCATTCTGTGTCATTGACAGGAGAAATGATCAGAGGGACAGAGTTTTTACCACCATCATTACTACAGAGACAGAAGTATGGATAGAGTTTCTCAGTGAAGGTGCAGCCAGTGAAAGAGTAGATGTGAGACCTGGCCTCCACATCATAAAAGGAGACCTGACCCTCCTCATAATCCACAAACACCCCCACCTTCTGGGGCTTCTCTCTCAGGGAGAGGGGTACACTGGGGCTAGAAAGAGCCTTGTACTCTCCATTCCTCAGCCACACAGTCCAATATCCATTCTTAGGGCTCAGTGTGATCTTCCCCTTCCTGCTGATGGACTCTCTGGCCACTCCTAAATCCCAGTCAGTCTTCCCCTTGACTGTCACCTTATAGTAAAATCTCCCTGCAGAGAAGCCCTCCATTCCTAATACACAGGGACATGTAATAAACATCTTTGGGTTGTCAGGGAGATCCTGTTTCGTGTCTCCACGTTTCACTTGCTTCCCATCCTCAGACATGATGAGAGAGGCATGTGCTTTATCAGGATCCAGAGTCACATCCACTGCATACTGCTGAATCCTCTTCAACTCAGCACCACACAACTTCTTCACTTCACTCATAATGGTTTTCTCCACTTCAGACACAGCTCTCCTCACAGTCCCCACACACAGATCACTGTGAACACTGATCTCAGACCAGTCTCTGGTGTCTGGAGGGGTGCAGAGGGATGGGAAGCTCTGGAGGAGGGAGGTGGTCCTCAGTGTGTGAGAGCTGCTCCAGCTCAGTGCTTATCCTCTGTAGCTCTGTGATTTCCTGCTCCAGCTCTTTAATGAGCCCTTCAGCCTGCCTCTCTGCTGCTTTCTGCTTCTCCTCAATCACCTCAATGAGCTCAGCCTGGCTTCTCTCAATGGAGCGCACCAGAGCAGTGAAGACCTGCACACTGTTTGATATCTCTCTCTCTGCCCCTCTCTTGCGGAGATCTACTGAGTGTTTGATCTCCTGAACCTTCTGCAGTCTCTCCTGGATCATCTGCTGCACTTCTGCCTCATTCTTCCTCAGCTGAACTTTCTTCTCTCCATACTCTTCCTCTAGAGGGACAGCGTCATGAGTCTTGTGGTCTGTCTCAGTGCAGAACTGGCACACACACATCTGGTCAGTCCTACAGAACAGCTCCAGGAGTCGCTCGTGCTTCTTACACATCCTGTCTTCCAGGTTCTCCACAGGGTTGATCAGCTTGTGTCTCTTTAAGGCTGCGACTCTCTGATGAGGCTCCAGATGAGTCTCACAGTAAGAGGTCTGACACACCAGGCAGGACTTCAGGGCCTTGAGCTTCATCCCAGTGCAGACATCACAGGACACTTCCACAATCATGGCAGAGCATTGGTCCAGGCTGCTGGTAGCTTTCACTTCAACTGTCTGTCTGAACTGAGCAGCCATCTCAGAAATTAAAGTATTGACAAATAGATCTGGTCTCTTATCAAATGTATTTTTACACATGGGACACTGGCACAGGTCATTGCTATCCCAGTACTTTGTGATACAGGCCTTGCAGAAGTTGTGTCCACATGGACTAGAGACTGGCTCAGTGAACACATCCAGACAGATAGAGCACAGGAACTGCTCTTCAGACAGGCAACTGCTGGAGGTGGCCATATCTAGACAGAGACCAGAGGTGAAACCATAAACCATTTCCTGGAATCAGTCAGTTCTTGATAGATTCAGCTTTAGAGTTGTCAACATTGTATTATCTGATGATATTAACAAATGTTGATACATGATGATACAACATAGGTACACGTCTGATAAGCGTCGATTGAAAAGAGTAACATACACAGGAAATATACACAGTAAACACAGGGAAGCTTAACTTTCCACGTCAATCTCTCTGCTCACCTGTATGTTTTTGTTATGTCTGTCCTTTCTGTCCTTGGTGTCAAAGGGTAGGAGAGTCAGCGTGTAGTCTGAACGTGTAGCTATTTAGTAGAGTTCTGAAGTGCTGGAGAGTTTGGTCCCGTAAACAATATACTGTACGTCTCTCTACTTCAGTTTCGCTTCAGCAAAGTCATGTTGAAATGCTCCTCCCCGAATGATACTGCTGTGTGCTTTTCACTTCCTGGATTAGAGTTAACCCTTTACATGGCTGTTGTCTGTATCGGATTCGTCATATTGATTAAAACAGTGTTGAATAAACCAGGACTAAAGTCACTACAGCTTTTACATTACTCTTCCTAGAGTCACAATGTTTGAATCACTGCGGTCAACACACACACACACGCACGCACGCACGCACACGCACACACACACACACACACACACACCACACCTGGTCCCTAGCTGTGTGTTGCCGCTTTCCATGTCTGTTGTCTGTAACTTGTGAGGTGTGGAAACACTTTGTTGCTTTTATGAATTTTGTCTTGCTGCTTTTTGTTCTATGTTGCTCTGCCTGTATGCTACGTCTTGCTTGTCCTATGTTGCTATGTCTGTATGCTATGTTGCTATTGTCTATATTGTAATTGTTTTTAATAACCTGCCCAGGGACTGCGGTTGAAAATTAGCCGGCTGGCTAAAACCGGCACTTTTACTGAAACGTTGATTAATGTGCACTGTCCCTGTAAAAATAAAATAAACTCAATAAATAAACTCAACACACACACACAATACACACACACAGTGTAGAGGACTGAGGGCAGTCTGTCTCTGACCCTGCTGCTCCTCTTCACTCCCACAGCCTAGAATTCGCAGGCCACGCAGGCATGAAGCTGACAGTTTACCAATCACACACCTGCACCATTGCAGGGGCATCACTCACATTAGGATCCACCTGATTCTACAACATCAGACAGCCAGGAGAAAACACAATACATTCTGCAGGAAGAGGTAACCTCTCTTTCTCGTACTAATCTCACCTGTAACTCCCCTCCTCTCTTCCCTCTCTCTGTATTATAGAACCAGGAACCACCTGACTTGAACACTGCTCTGTCACCACACACTATAAAACCCCGACAAGGTTACTGTTTTATGGGGTAAAATCATATTTTCCACAGAGGGCAGACCAGGCGGTATGAGTTTACCATAATGCCATTTATGAGGAGCAAGTCCAGCAAAGAAATAAATAGTTCAATAAAAGTTCAATAAAAAATAAAAACATTTAAAAGACAAGACAGGGAGATTCCTGCAACCCTCTTCCAGAGAAATAGTGTAACAAGGCTTCAGGTCAGTGAAATCTCATGTGAGGACAGAGAGGAAAAGATGGGAGAGAGGAAAGAAGAGAGGAGAGTGAGAGGAGAGAGGGGAGAAGAGGAGAGGGAGAGGAAGAGGAGAGAGGGGAGAAGAGGAGAGGGAGAGGAGAGAGGGGAGAGTTGAGAAGAGGGGAGGGAGAGGAGAGAGGGGAGAAGAGGAGAGGGAGAGGAAGAGGAGAGAGGGGAGAAGAGGAGAGAGGGGAGAGGGGAGAAGAGGGGAGGGAGAGGAGAGAGGGGAGAAGAGGAGAGGGAGAGGGAGAGGAGAGAGGGGAGAAGAGGAGAGGGAGAGGAAGCTTTGTTGAAAGGGAGCAATGTCTATGGCAGCAGCACAACACAGGAAGTTTCCACTGGCTCTGTCCAGACAACAAGGTCCATATACACACACACACACACACACACACACACACACACACACACACACACACACACACACACACACACACACACACACACACACACACACACACACACACACACACACACACACAAAAGTACTAAGTGAGGTGACACTGACACCACACCCTGAGATGGCCGATTTAGATAAGGGGCGTGTGGGATATCTAATACCTCCACTATCCCATCTCTCCCTGCCACACTGACACTAAATACATGTAACCAGATAATAGAGACAGGTTCTCAGGGGAAATAAAACCAGAGAGAGAGAAAGTGAGAGGGAGCTCCTGTGAAAATTAACCCAGTATTTTTCCACTGCTTCCACGTTACCAGAGTACCGTAGATAGTACAGGTGTATAGTATCTACAGTCTACCAGAGACATGACAGGTGTATAGTATCTACAGCTCTGGTGAAGCCTAACACGACATACCTGCACTTAACACACCACCGGACAGAGTATGTGAGTATACACAACACTATACTGACGAAGTGGACCGGAATGTGTGTGCATGTATGTAAGACGCACACAGAGGCAGGGAAAGAGGAAGTCCTAATTATAGCAATACAGAGAGGATAATGACAAACTGCTCCCACTTTCCCTGAGCTATCAACATCTCCCGACACACACACAGACACAGACACAGACACAGACACAGACACACACACACACACACACACACACACACACACACACACACACACACACACACACACACACACACACACACACACACACACACACACACACACACACACACACACAGAGAGAGAGAGACATAACACATATGTACAGGTCTCTTTCTATTGGCTAAACTTTGCTTCAGTTGGAAAGTATACATACTGTATACATAGAGAAACCATGATGAGTTACTCTCATTAAAGTGCATTACAGAACAGAATAGAGACCTAAGCCTGTTTTTACCCGACTGAGGCTTATACTGTACAAAGGTACTGTACGAGTACACAAAACAGTGCTATGATATTGAGCCAGTCAGTATGTGTTTGTATGTGTGTAATCTGCTCCAGGCTAGGCTAGGTTAGGGTGTGGTGGTCGTTTGTTGTGTTCAGGTGAGAGACTTTCCCCTGTGTGCCTGTTGAGTCTCGCCCTCACAGACGATAGATCTACTTCCAGGGAGGAGGACTGTAGACTGTCTGCTTTCACCAACCACCGTGAGAACACACACACACACTACTGGTATGAGAGAGAGAGAGAGAGAGAGAGAGAGCGAGAGAGCGAGAGAGCGAGAGAGAGAGAGAGAGAGAGAGAGAGAGAGAGAGAGAGAGAGAGAGAGAGAGAGAGAGAGAGGTGGGGGACATCTATGCTGACAGGCCACTCTCTCGTTGAGGAAAACAGGATAGAAGACTTCTGCCACGACATCATGTAAACCGCAGGCTCCAAATCTGCCTCTCTCTCCTCCTGTTCTGCACTGTACATGCCTCTTCAGTCATCAACATGTTTAGCCCAGCGTCCAATCCCCCAACCAAAACCAGCCAGGGGAGGTTTGAGAATCCAACCAGAGCAGTGCTAGAGGGGTAAACACGGCATCTGTTTAAGGATGAAGCTGTCTAAACCAGTGACATGAAGGCCCACACACACACACACACAAACACACCACACACACAGAATCACACACACTGGTAGAGGCACTGACACAGAACCACACACAGAATCACACTCTCTCACACACACACACACACACACACACACACACACACACACACACACACACACACACACAGAGAGAATCACACACACAGAATCACACTCACACACACACAGAATCACACACACAGAATCACACACACACACACACACACACACACACACACACACAGAATCACACACACTGGTAGAGGCACTGACACAGAACCACACACAGAATCACACTCACACACACACACACACACACAGAATCACACACACACACACAGAATCACACACACACACACACACACACACACACACACACACACACACACACACACACACACACACACACACACACACACACACACACACACACACACACACACACACACACACACACACACACACACACACTCCTCCGCTCCACTGACACCACATTACAGCTCACAATAGCTCAGTTCCATTCATCCCAGTTATGTCCCAGCCTGGCGCCTGTACAACTGATATCTGCATGCACACAGTTCCCTTCCCAACATCCCAGCCAGATCTCTGCATCAGCATTTAACAGGTATGCCCTGGGTTGGTAATGACAGTATTGTGAGTTTACAAACTCTACAGTACTCATCAGCCTGGGAAGAAGGTATTACCATACAGGAGGTGGAACTATTAACCCATACGGGAATGAAGGTCTGTGTCTCCTGGCCTGAATCCAATGGAGCACATCTGATCAGTCAGATAACTGGTGGCTTGAAACCGCAGCAGAGATGCGAGGAGCATTGCAATGGGGTGATCGTGTGTGTGTGCGCGTGTGTGTGTGCGTGCGCGTGTGTGTGTGCGTGTGTGTGTGCGTGTGTGTGTGTGCGTGTGTGTGTGTGCGTGCGTGCGTGCGTGCGTGCGTGCGTGCGTGCGTGCGTGCGTGTGTGCGTAGTCCTGTAGGGCAAGGTTACGGACGGTGGTATTGAGGATACTAAGATGCCCTGGTATAAGCTGTAGAGACAGTTGACAGGTCAGAGGCTGAGGTGTCTGGGGAGAGCAACCATTTGACCGCCAATGTTAACAGCTGGTCTCGCTGTGGTCTGACAAACACGAAAAAGACATTACAGACATAAATATTTTACAATTGACATAAATTCTGACAACACACACACAAACATATACACACAGCTCGGATTCTATTCATTTTCCTCTCTCACGACATCCTCAGTCTTTCTTTTCCTCCCTCTCCTAATCTTCCCATTTTTTAATTGCATCTTCTTCCCATCTCTCTCTCTCTCTCTGTGTTGGATCTCTTCCAAGATACAGAGAGAGAGAAGGCAAGAGAGGGAGAGACAGAGAGAGAGAGAGTGGGAGAAAGAGAGAGTGAGAGATACAGAGAGAGAGTGGGAGAAAGAGAGAGCGAGAGAGACAGAGAGAGAGCGGGAGAAAGAGAGAGCGAGAGAGACAGAGAGAGAGTGGGAGAAAGAGAGAGCGAGAGAGACAGAGAGAGAGTGGGAGAAAGAGAGAGCGAGAGAGACAGAGAGAGAGCAGGAGAAACAGAGAGACAGAGAGAGAGCAGGAGAAAGAGAGAGCGAGAGAGACAGAGAGAGAGTGGGAGAAAGAGAGAGCGAGACAGACAGAGAGAGAGCGAGAGAAAGAGAGAGCGAGAGAGACAGAGAGAGAGCGGGAGAAAGAGAGAGCGAGAGAGACAGAGAGAGAGTGGGAGAAAGAGAGAGCGAGAGAGAGAGAGCAGGAGAAAGAGAGAGCGAGAGAGACAGAGAGAGAGCGGGAGAAAGAGAGAGCGAGAGAGACAGAGAGAGAGCAGGAGAAAGAGAGAGCGAGAGAGACAGAGAGAGAGTGGGAGAAAGAGAGAGCGAGACAGACAGAGAGAGAGCGAGAGAAAGAGA